>NC_136494.1:101948864-101978864 GCF_053919585.1 Euprymna scolopes | reverse complement strand
TATATATGTTTATATATATATATATATATATATATATATATATATATATATATAATGTTCCATCATTCTGGATATTTTTATTAATATTTAGCAGTAAGTCTCATACTTACTGATTTTATATGTGACATATATATGCTGATTGCAACGTCTTGTCAGACGAGTGCCACTCCCTCAGACATTTAAAATCCATGAGCCCAAATGCCTGAGGGAGTATCTATACAAAGATGATGTCACAGAGTCTTAGCTTTGTACGACATCTAAGTCTCTCTCTCGGTTCAAAATGTTGAGATCCAGCAACAAGCAAGAGCAAGATAGCCAGCAACAAATTAAACTGCAGACCAGCTTAATGCGGGTACTGGTCTTCCGCTTTATGGTTTTTTAAATCAGAGATTTGCTTCTCCTAGAAAGGTTGCCTTCACCACGGCTTACGGGAGCCCTCTCCACCCCAATACACATATACACAAACACAAATATACACGGTGCTAGTTGGCCGTTGACCCAGAAAATAGTTCATTCGCCCTTTGGAAGGTCTTGTTTTTAATCCTTCAGGGAGACTAGCCGCCCTCCTCACCAAACAAGTCTGGTGGGGGAACCAGTTTAGTCGCCGGTGACCCGACCATGAGGCAGGTAGTACTGGGTTACATGGTACCAGTAGCATATGACATGACCTGACATATATATATATATATATATATATATATATATATATATATATATATATATATAAACAGATATATAATTTATTTCCACATTCCAAAAGTACGTAATTTAAACCTCTAATAAACTGCATTCAATTACCGCAACTATGTTAAAAGGATATTTTTTCTTTTTGATAGACTGTAAGCTCAGGCTCTTTTGTAGAGTTCCCATGCTGTTTACAGCTTTCAGCGGCGCGGATGTAATCCTCATAAGCTGATCACATGTGGCATGTCGGCTTGTAAACGAAAAAACAGATTGAATTACTGTTATCAGCCCCGTCGTCTGCAGAATGTCACCCCGGATACTTTGCAGGCGACACCTTTGACCGACAGTATCAAGGCTTCGCACTACAAAACTTGCTACCCCGCCTTAATGTTTCTAAAAGCTGAAGATAAATGCTGATCATATTTCATCATGGCAGCCAACGAAAAGCGGGTAATGGCTATTCCACCGGAAGTAGATGCCTAGTCGACGTTTAGGTTTATATACGTTCACAAAACATAAAATAATAAATAGATTTTTAAACTAATATAATGCTCTTTAAAGATTTATTTTTCTCATTTTTTTTTCTTAGACTGGCTATTACAAATTCTTCATGTTTTATGTAATTTTACATTTTATGTGAAATTATTCGATTTAGTTTTTTTTTTAAACGGTATCGTATTATATCCCACAATGTGTTCAAATTTAGTAGAAAGACGGTGAAATTTTTTATGTGCGTATATGTATATATGTACGTATATATGTATGCCAATACATCAAGGAAGGCTGAAGGGAATTTGCCCCAAATACTATTCTTTTAGAATTAAAAAAAGAAGATATTTGTATTCCGATACGCAACAAATAGAAATAAATATTTTTCATTTTATTTATTTACACACACACACACACATCCCACACACACATGTATATATTCATGAGGTATTTTGCTTTCGCTCCGTCATGAGCAGGTAGTATTCTTAAATATTTCGTAATCATGGCTGATGGAACGAAAGCAAATCATTTCTATGAATAAAATAAGGATTTAAACAAGTATAGCTTCTTCCTTGCTTTGCATACTTTTAACCCTGCTTCTAATAACCTTCTTCTCACTATTCGAGTTGATTTTTTTTTGTTTGCATCGTTCCTAAGTTCAGCACTAAGCTCTGAAGAACATTTCTTCCTATATGTAAGGGATGCTCCTTTGAAAGAACTGTCTTCCCTGGGGTTGTAGACTTTTTAAGACCTTGTTCTTTTCTGTTTTTGAAAGACTTTGTTTTCTTGTACCTTTTAATCGTTGTTTGAACTCTCTTCCTTGAACATTCCATTCGATATCCCGTACAGATTCTCGAGTTCAACAAAATAACATTGAAGAAAGTCGTAGGTTACATCGACAGAAATTTTCTAAGAATAACACATAATGTAAGAATAGTAGTTCCAATAAGCCAAATGATACAGGTTGAAATATTCGTTTGACATTTTCTTGATTTTATCGGCAGGAGAGAAAAAAAATAGGAAAGAGCATACTGCGAGAATAACAAATAGGTTTTCTGTCAGTATTTAATTTTTTTAGTTCGTATGAATCGAATGATTCTATTGTTGGCATTGGTTTTCACCGATGTCTTTATTGTTAGAAACAAACTGGGTACTTACAGGAAAGACCATGTGAAGAATCACAACATTCCTAAGGGAAAACGTTTCTGTGGAATGAACTGGATTTGAACTTGGCGTACCCAGGTGCCCAGTTCGTGTCGTTAACCACTTAGCCACAATGACCACCTTAGCATTATACAACGAATATGTCTGTGCGTATGTTTCATACTAATGAGTCACAACTTACCAAGATCAAAAGTCACTTTTGGATGATGGTTAATTAAATTGTCAGTTGAATGATGAATAATACTATGAGAGGATTGGAAACGATTTTTGAAGTAGATAGAATTTGATTACTTTGAGAACAATTCAAAAATAATTTATTGACATTGGATTCGAAGACGTCCATGTTGTATTCAGTAGGAAAGCAGTTATGTGGTATTGTTTTTTCACAGATGGCTATTTTTTGGAAGGAAACTCTACTCGTGGAATGTTCGTTTTATTTTATTTATTTGTTTTTATGTACGCAGAGCAAGAAAGTAAAATTATTCACCGTGTTGGAAGCTAGATTAGATCTTGCTGTGAATGTTTTCAGAGCGGAATAAATGCTTACATTAGAAGAAAAAATACTTACTACAATCTTTACTCTTGGTCGGAGAAAGGTTTAGATTTTGTTTCAGCAGCAGTTACCATTTTATTGTTCTTTTTCGTAATATTCGTCTTTTTTAATGATTTCGATTTACAAGAAGGAAACTCCGAATTCCACTTTGCAATCGACGACTACTCCCCCACTAAAAACAAGCAAAAAAAAGAAAAACAAAAAATGAACAAAAAGTACACAAAAAAATAAACAAGCAAAACCAAACAATAATAGATAAAAAAGAAATCTTTCATTCCTTAAAGAAAAGTCCAAATAGAAATCTGATTCCTCGCAAATTGTATCGTGCACCGGTGTCTTCGAAATCAATTATACCAACTATTTTTTCCTAGAGAAAACACAAATAAAATACGAACCGTTTACAAAGAGATAAAATGTTCATCATTAAATGACAACGGCCAATTTGTGGGTAACGAAGAACGAACACTTCATAAACATATGTAAGGCTTTCTGTATTAGATATCTTTTCACGTTCAGCCAACAAAGTTATTTCGTATGTTTTTATGTCCCTTTCTCTCTCTCGTCTTTATTTCTCTGTCTCTCTCTGTCTGTCAGTGTGTGTGTGTGTGTGTGTGTGTCTCTCTCTCTCCCTCTCTCTCTCTATATATATATATACATATATATACATATATACTTACATGCAATCTCTATAATAATAAAGCAGCCGCAGAAATTCCCATCTGGATCAAAATATCGTAGGTTTGCAACAGTAGATACCACATATAAATTCAATATATCTAGGCTAATAGCCACTATATTATGTAGCTTTCGAACACCGTTTTAGACACATTCAATCGTGATAATAAAATACTAGAGTGCATCATATGAGCAACACTACCACAATCGCAACATCTTTAGAGGAAAGAGTCTCTATTTTTCTCTCTAAATATTTAATCCTACCACTGCTACCAGTTGTTACCAGGACGAATTCTGCACGTTCCACAGATTATGTGATTACACCGACCGTAACTGGCTCATACATACATAGATTCATCATAAACTTTCCAATTTCTGATCCATAAATAGTAAAGGACCCTCGCCAAAGTTTGTCCATTTTCATTGATGGAGCTATGAAAATTCTTATATTCCGGAATCCTGTTATTCGCTTTATAAACGAACAGTCACTTAAATTACGATATGGCGTCACTAGAAGACATATTAGTTCGTAATAGGTCATTACACTTGTGTGTGTGCATCCGGGCGTACGATACAAATAACTCTATTAATCGTACTGCTGTTTACTACTATTCTACAGGATTCACAGTGTATAAAGGGGTAACTATTCCTCCCCCTTCCTCCTTTCTCTTATTCCCTCTCTCTCTCTTTCTCTCTCTCTCTTTCTCTCTCTCTCTCTCTATATATATATATATATATATCACTGCGCGTATTTCCCTTCGCTAATGGTCCTTATTATAGTTCGTGCATGTTTGTGTTTCTGTGCGTGTGCGTGTGTTCGGTTAAGCATACATCTGACAATACAATAACATTTCTTCTTCTCTTCTTCTTCTTCTTCTTCTTCTTCTTCTTCTTCTTCTTCTTAACATACTATTTTTATTATCAATTCATTTCTGTTTTGTTTTCTTCTTTCTTTTCTTTCTTAAACAATTTTATTGTGTAGGGGTTTTATAAAATATTTTTATTTTTTTAATAAGTTACATGTTTTGGACGCTAATAAGTTACATGTTTTAATCTATTTATATATTATACGTAATATACCCGACTGTGGCCTACACACAGCGTAATCTGTAACCTATGTTCACGTGCGCGCACACACACATGCACACAAATATATGTAGATACTCATGCGAATGGGAAGGAGTTTTCTAACTTATCTGTACTTTCACGTAACACTTTAATAAACAGATCGTATAAGAACTGGATTTAATCTGAAAATTTTATCTAAAAAAATTCAACAGCCAGTCTCCCCATAATATATGTAAGTACAGAATAGTTAACAAAGCCCTCTTCCAAATAATAACGTTATTATTTCAGCCCAATCAGTCGGAATGCAATTGAATGCGATCTTAAAAATACCTATAATAAAATTTCGGCATAAAATATTTGAATAAAATTCACACCAAAACTAATTCACCGATCAGTATCTACTTTGGAACACGGCTGCTAGACGCAGAGGGGGGGGGCTAAACATGATCTATAATTACTTTCGCATACATCATAAGAAAGAGGTTGAAGCCCTTCTTAAAAATTTAGGATAATATATACCACATTATCCTATTGGTTCATTTGCAAATAAACACTTTTTTGTTTACTTTTATAGCCCCTGGCAACGCGGAATAACCCTGCTAGTTATAAATAATTAGGTGTAATACCTACAGACACTAGTGTTTCAGCCTTCTGCAATTATGAGTGCAGGAAGTTATGATTGCCATTTTTCGTGGGATTCGAACCCAACAACGAAGCCATCTCTGTCTCCCTTAGAATGCAACAAACGTCAATTAAACGTCGATAAGTAAGTGAAATTAAACATTTATAATAGTGTAAACATAATACAAGAAAGTTTACAGGGTTATTTTCAAAATGTACCACACACACACACACACACATGTTACATGATAAAGGGCTGACCCCTTTTCATGTAAGTAGAAAAATAGGGAATTAGTTAAATGTAAATATGAAATAGGATAGTCAAGGATTCGAACTTGCGAAGCTAGATTTGGAATTGAAAATTCCAATCATAAGTTAAAATAAATACAGAATGTTATTGAAATAAGGAATTGCAATTGTTTAGCTTACATATCTGTATATGGAAAAGGAATGTAATAATGAAATTTGTTTCTGTAAAAATTTAAATAAGGAATTTAATCGTCAATTGGAATTGTAAACATATTTTGTAAAAATGTTATTTGAAAAATAGGTTACTGAACTCGGGGTCATGTCAAGTTTGGCAACGTGATGCATGTCATGCAACGTGCTTTATGAGCACATGTTTAATCATGCGATGACATGACAAGTTCTCAATATAGGAAAGAGTTCGAAGTTAGTTAGAGAGGGAGATCAGTCAGATCAGAGGAGCAGAGAGGTTCAGACCGATTCTCGGCACCCTCTGGAAGCGAGGAGGGTTTTAGAAATAACCATGTAAAGAAACTTTGAATTCCTCACGCAAAATCATGGACCGATCATGAATGAAGGACGTCATCATCTTTGTGTATCTACGTCTTCTGTGTTCATCATTACAACGAGAAAGGTAACGTGTTTATATTATATGCACAACTGTCAAAACGTAAATATCAAACGCACTATCTCTCGGTCTAGCTATCAAGATATTCATAAATCTCCTCTCATTGAATTGGTTCTCTCGTAGTAACATATACACTGTCTATTATATATATACAGAAGTATCTCTCTCTTTATATGTATCCTGTCTCTAGATCTCACCAATATGCTATCTCTTACAACATGAACATCTTAAGACATATGAACACTCAACACATGAACGCAACCTCTAAATCTAAATACATATATATATATATATATATATATATATATATATATATATATATATATATATATATATATATATATACATAAAAAATTAAACAGCCAGTCTTATGCATAACTTCCTATAATATATGTAAGTACAGAATAGTTAACAAAGCCCTCTTCCAAATAATAACGTTATTATTTCAGCCCACTCAGTCGGAATGCAAATATAGATTTAGAGGTATGTATATATATATATATATATATATATATATATATATATGTATATGTATATGCATATATATATATATTTAGAGGTATATATGTACATACATATATATATATATATATATATATATATATATATATATGATTGTTAAGCTGGATTAAATCCGACAATATGAGAATAGAATGGAGATGAAAAGACCTGAATACTCAACGTTTCGCCCGATTTATGCGGGCTTTTTCAAGAGGGATGGTTATTGACCAATAACCATCCCTCTTGAAAAAGCCCGGCGAAACGTTGAGTATTCAAGGTCTTTCACCTCCATTCTTTTATATATATATATATATATATATATATATATATATATATATATATATATACTAGCAGACCGCCAGAGATTGCCCGATTATAAAATACCTTTTAATATGATATTTTGATTAATGCAGATTTTGTATTTAATATTATATTATAATGACTCAATATATAGTAATGATCTCAAAAGTTATAAAAAAATTACTGGTGCACCACCTGGTGAACCGAAACGTGTAGCTTACGATTTATTTTTTCCTTTGACGTTAATGACTGACCTACGAAGACACGTTTGCTGCAAGGCTAAAAATTAAAACATGAACCAATACCTACTACGTTATGCATCTATATTCGTAATGCCGTCGTTTGACCTCCACCTGGCAAATTTCATTTCTTTAATTTTCACACTTTTGTACCGATTTTCCCGACTAAGACCCAAATATAAAGTCACGCATGAGTTTGAATACCCTATATATAAAGTTTCATGTTTAAAGATAATCATCCCATAAGAAAACCGAAAAAAAACTAATAGAAAATATATTAAAATGAGTGTTTAAAAAATATGCAAATAAGCTAGATGTTTTACTAGTGAATGCAATTCCATGATCCATATATAACAAAGTTGTATGTTCTTTTTAAATAATAGAAAAAAGGGTTGAATCCTAGCGTGAATGAAACGCGGAATATTCTGTGTAGCAAAATTGCCATATATATTTTCTAACTTACTATGAGTAAACAGAGTAATAATTGTAAATCAGTTTCAAAAAGTAAAACAAAGAAAATCAACTTGAGTGTACGACCGTTTCGGAAACGATATTCATTTTAATAAAATTGACAATAATTATTGACAACAATTGACAAAGGGGTTGTCTTCGAGCATAATCTCCTCATTAGCCCCCCCCCCAAAAAAAAGGTGGGGGGGGGTGAGTTTAAGACACTAAAATAAAACTAGCATTTTTGTAGTAAGTAAGGCGGATATTCCTTATTAAGTTTCATTAGAAAACTTGTTTTCAGTTCTGTCAGTATATCTTTAGGCATACTGCTGTATCTTGCCTCCTAATCGATGTATTGGAAAGTATATATATATATATATATATATATATATATATATATATATATATATATATATATTTATATATATATATATATAGAGAGAGAGAGAGAGAGAGAGAGAGAAAGAGAGAGAGATGAAAAAGGAACAAACCAAGCTGTGTTCATCATCGTTTCGTCTTTATTGTGAAACTTCCTCTGGATAAATAAAATTAAGAAAACAATACACAAGTACAAATATTTGAAAACATATTTTTGATTTTAGACGTGAAAAGTATATTTTCCAAACACCAAAATATATTTTACACTAAGCCTCCACCAGTATAAAACAAATAATCTGTATGGATTTCCGAACCACTTGTTGGGGTTAAGCTCATACGCTGATGTCAATGGGAGGGACCATCATATATATATATATATATATATATATATATATATATATATATATATATATATATATATACTAGCAAAAGTATCTGTCGTTGACTGGGTTCAAAAACAGCCTTCAGAAAATGGACTCTGATTTATGAAAGTATGATAGGTTATTAAAAGGAAGGGTTGTAAAGAGATAGCTTCGAATTTGGGGGTATCAAAACCAAAGCAAGATATGTTGAAAGTAAAAATTAAATAGATACACCCCATAATTGATTATACCATACCTGTTCACACTGAAACACTTATCACAATATTCTGTGGATCTATATTAAAAAAACGTTGTTAAACTTTGTGACATATTTCCATTCTATGGAGGTCAGGCGCGAACGAACACCCCATAATTTTATTATACCATATTCTTCAAACTGAAACATAATTATCAAAGTATACTTACGCAGATAGATATGAAAAGTCTTTATTAAAATTTGTGCCTATTTCCATTCTATGGAGGCCAGGCGCGAACGCAGACCCCACAATTTTATTTTACCATTCCTATTAAAGTTAAAATATACTTATCAAAGTATTCCTACGTACGTCTATATCAAAAACACTTGTAAACGTTTTTTATTTTTAAATTTATTATTTCCATACTTTGTGGACCAGGCGCGAACGCAGACCCCACAATTTTTATGAACCACCGTTCTGCAGGATCAAACATACCCATTCATGTGTCTCGATACATCTTCTATCATTATATGTGATCAGTTTTTTTAAATAGTCAACCATATAGGAGCCTATTCGTGACCCCCCCACAATTCAGCTTTATATTATATATATATATATATATATATATATATATATATATATGTATGTGTGTGTGTATGTGTGTGTGTGTGTGTATATGAGACACGAATTGAAAAGAATCAGAGATACAATGGACCGAATAAAAAGAAAGCACAGGTTTAAGAAGATCAACTAACCATTTCCCAAGTTCGTGTTGTGCAGAACCCAACATAGATAAAATGGGTCGCAAAGGAATGTTAGGTTTATGAACCTTGGGTAAACCGTACATTCTAGGCCTTTGAGAGCCAATAGGTCGGATTCTATCATAAATCTCCTTAGAAATAAACCCGCTTTTATAAAGTTGAAGAAATCTTTTCTGGATTTTTATTTCCATACGAAAAGTGTCATCATGGCTTAAATCACCCAACCGGAGAAATTTATTTTTATCGTCCAAGATTTGTAACATTTTGGAGATATAATCCGTTTTGTAAAGTATAACAACGCCCGATCCTTTATCTGGGCGAGAAAGATAAATGTCGGAATTAGACCTGATTAATTTTGCCGCTTCAAAATGATTTTTCTGCCAAACAAAATCGCTAAATTTAGTATTTATGGCAGAAAACCTCCGACCTAATTCGCCCAACTGAATTTTAACACTAGTTAATTCATCAGTGGAGATAGGCGAATGGTGTTTTAATGTAGTATATAATAATTCAATTTCACTAAATATTGAAATTTTATCTACATAAAGGGGAGGAATGCAAAATTGTAAGCCAGCAGATAAAACAAATTCTTCCGTATTGGACAAAACATAAGAAGAATAATTAAATATATGTTTATCCGAATTTGTTCTAATTCCAAACTTCTTAGTAATTAAATTTTTTAAATATTTATCATAAGAAGAAGTACATTTATTGAGGGTAAAATTATCGCCATTGGATAAAAACTTGGAAAAAACGGAGTTTATCAAAGAAAGATAGTTCTTTCCAAACCATCGCCCAAAGTAAAAGGTGTTTACTACGTAACGAATTATATGTATCGGAGTTAAATAGGATTTCGTCTTGTAGGAATACGCGTTGAACTGCCAATGTATTTCTACATTTAATTTTAGAAATACGATGACGGATATAACCGGGAGCTACATGATTTAGGCGGCAAGATTTAAGAAATTCCATCCTACACTTCAAAACGATTAACTTATTTTTAAGACGTATAACTTTGTTTAACGTTTTGATAAATTGTGAGCTGTACCGACCTCGAAAATATGTAAGTAAATTCTTAGTACAGCAAAATGGAAGGAGAAATTTCAGAGGAAACATAATTTAATTTAAATACCAAAGAAACAAAAAAAAAACGGGCAAGTGGAATTATTAAAATTTCCTTAAGGCCTTATCGTCTGACCCTCTAAGAGGAAACGTCAGTATGATAAATTAAAAACTAAGAATCGAATGAGGAAAGAGGGGAATTTGGTTTCAGTTGGAAGACCAGTGAGAAAAAAAAAATTATAATCTCACTGTTCAGGTGGTTTTAAATCAGTAAATATTTCCAACTGATGTTTCAAAATCTTTTGTCTACACAGGCTAGGTCGAGAGTTATTAATGACTAACGCCTCAATGATATTGAGATGATAGTTCGACCTAGCACTGTATAAAACAGAAAACCACCCATCGGAATATTGATCAGAACACTCATCAGGTGATTACCAATGGCGGACTCATGAGCTTGGGAGTGCCCGGATGTTCTCGAAACCTGGTGTAGTCGAATATCCCGAGGGATATGTTGGGATATTCTCATTTCTAATCTTTGGGATGTTTTGCCAACGTAGTCAGCTCCACACTGACAAACAAATTTATAAACAACAGAATTCTTTTGAATGGTTGGCAAAACATCTTTACGAAAAGAAGAGAAAAGGTTCGAGTTGTGTAAACTACTCTAAGCATAGTAGCTGGAAAACAACGTTGAGTAGCAGAAAAAATCCTTTCAACAATATGAAGGCCAACAGGACCTAACCATGATAATTTTAAATAAATGGGACAACGTGATGGACCAATACGTTTAACACTATTAAATGTAGCAATTTTACGTTCAATAGTAGTTTTTATTATATTTATGGGATATCCATTGCTAAGAAAAATATTTGTGATTTCACCAAGTTCCGCATCAAGACGGTTTGGTGAACAAATCATAAGTGCACGATGTGTAAGAGCGCTAATGAGGTTTATTTTTCTAGACTGAGAGGCAAAGGAAAACCAATTAAGATAGAGCCCTGTAAATGTAGGTTTTCTGTATACAGAGGTCTCAAACGTAGAACCAACTTTAGAAACACGAACATCGAGGAATGGGAGAGAGCCACAGTCCTCGACCTCCATAGTAAATTGTAACGATGGATGCAAGTTGCAAAGAAGAAGAAACTGTTCAGCTTCACTCCGTGAGGGAAAGCATGCAAAAGTATCATCAACGTAACGTGTATAGAATGTTGGTTTAGTAATTTTGGAAAATAATTCGTTTTCCAAAAATCCAACGAAAATGTTGGCTAGCGAAGGACCAAGAGGGCTACCCATAGATATCCCATCAATTTGCCGATACATAATGTTGTTGAAACTGAAGGAGACTGATTTAGTGGCAAGTTCCATCAGTTCAACGAAAATTCGTTCAGGAAATTGTGGAGATTTTAAGGGGCCACGATATAGATAGTCAGCACAAATACCAATTGTTTCATCCAAAGGTATATTAGTAAAAAGACTATTAATGTCAAAGGAAGCCAAGAACTCGGTATTCTTAGATAAAGATAATTTGTGTATATGAGACACGAATTGAAATAAATCAGAGATACAATGGACCGAATAAAAAGAAAGCACAGGTTTAAGAAGATCAACTAACCATTTCCCAAGTTCGTGTTGTGCAGAACCCAACATGGATAAAATGGGTCGCAAAGAAATGTTAGGTTTATGAACCTTGGGTAAACCGTACATTCTAGGCCTTTGAGAGCCAATAGGTCGGATTATATATATATATATATATATATATATATATATATATATATATATATATATATATATATATATATATATACTAGCAAAAGTATCCGTCGTTGACTGGGTTCAAAAACAGCCTACAGAAAATGGACTCTGGTTTATTAAAGTATGATAGGTTATGAAAAGGAAAGGTTGTAAAGAGATAGCTTCGAATTCGGGGGTATCAAAACCAAAGCAAAATATGATGAAAGTAAAAATAAAATAGATAAACCCCATAATTTATTATACCATACCTGTTCACACTGAAACACTTATCACAATATTCTGTGGATCTATATTAAAAAACCTTGTTAAACTTTGTGACATATTTCCATTCTATGGAGGTCAGGCGCGAACGAACACCCCATAGTTTTATTATACCATATTCTTCAAACTGAAACATTATTATCAAAGTATACTTACGCAGATAGATATGAAAAGTCTTTATTAAAATTTGTGCCTATTTCCATTCTATGGAGGCCAGGCGCGAACGCAGACCCCACAATTTTATTTTACCATTCCTATTAAAGTTAAAACATACTTATCAAAGTATTCCTACGTACGTCTATATCAAAAACACTTGTAAACGTTTTTTATTTTAACTTTATTATTTCCATACTTTGTGGACCAGGCGCGAACGCAGACCCCACTATTTTTATGAACCACAATTCTGCAGGATCAAACATACCCATTCATGTGTCTCGATACATCTTCTATCATTATATGTGATCAGTTTTTTTAAATAGTCAACCATATAGGAGCCTATTCGTGACCCCCCCACACATTTAGCGTTATATTATATATATATATATATATATATATATATATATATATATATATGTGTGTGTGTGTGTGTGTGTGTGTGTGTGTATACTCACGTCCACCCATAACAAGGCATATTGCCTCTTGGATGTAAGGGGTTACTATTTGAGACCATGCCTAGAAAAGATGAACAAGATGTTGGTTTACGTTACATTTAAACTTCTACTTATCAGTACAGTCAAGGAAACAGGTAACAGGAAGGGAATTCCAAAGTCTAGCTGTTCGAGGGAAGAAACTATTAGAGTAGAAAGTTTTCTGCAATTTAGAGATCTCAACAGTGAAGTGGTGTGAATTTGTTGCTAAGCGGGGTTGTCGGGGATATGCACGTCGAGGGAGCATAACTGCAACAAGTTCGTCGGAGCACATTCCATTAAAATACTTATAAAACAGGCATAGAGATGCACCATTGCGACAATAGAACAGGGGTTGGAGTTTAGTTGATAAAGTGAGGCCTATTATATTGAATACTCTTTTTTTGGTATTTGTACAGTTTACAGCGAAAAAACAATTATTTATGATACCGAGCAAAAGGTTCGATTTTTAGGAAGAAAAGCTAGTATTAAAGATGGGGAGGGAGTGTCGGCGCTTTTAACTGAGTTACCTCCCCGTGGCGTTTCTAAACTCCAAACAAAAATTTTTAAAAATCCGAGATGACTGCCTTCAACGCGTTTTCATAAAATCGTGTTTTTCCGCTGTAAAAAAAAAACAAAAAAGAAAACAAAAAAACTACTCGATCAAATTAAGTGAAATTTTTTTTTTTCGGAGATCTTCAGTTCAAAACGGATACGTACAATATAACCTTTTTTTTTTTCGATATTTTCATTTTTTTAATCTCTTGATTAAATTGTACACGTACCCTTTTTAAACCTTATCCAAGATGGGGAGACCTTCCCAAAACAACGAGGAATTAAAAAGGTATTAAAAGCAAAAAAGGTAATAAGTCTACGTGTTTTATTTTGTGGCTTTTCTGAACAGACGTAATAACATGGCATACAAGAGAAAATAAAAATGGTACTCTACGGACAATCTTGTTGATGTCGATTTCCCTAAAGAAAGTTAAGAGATATGTTGCATGTTTATTACAAAGTCTTAGACCAGAAAGAAAGGCGAGAAATAAGTAATTCATGTGGTTGTCTGTTTCGCTTCCCGCACGATCTACTTTCTTCTATCCCTTTCCTTTATAAACAAGGCACATCAACTCATCCGGTGAGACTCAACCGTAATCACATCTGACTATCTAAAACCATATCTGATGTTCAGATCCGACTATTTTGAAATCTGCTAATTTCATCTAGATCATCCAACATTCGAATCTAAACCATTCAAAATACTAAGTGATTTTCGTCGACGTTAAAAGAGCGCCCCCCCCCACCCGCCGGCAAAATTTCAGACTCCAAACAGTTTAAGATTTAAATCTTCCATGTAAATTCTTTAATTCGGCATTTCTATCCTTTCCAAATAAATAGCGATATGTCATTTACTTTTTTACATATTAAACTAAATCTCCCCCCCGCCCCCCCAGTTACTTGTTTTTAGTAACAGATCGTATCAAATGATTCTTCTTTCGGCTAAAAGCAGGATGATAAACTGTGTTTTATAAATCTCGACCATTTTTGACTTAAAAATCTTTTTTTTAAAAGGCTCCAAGAAGTTTAAAAGTTTTTAGCAACAGTAAAAATTCTTCGTTACTTTATATTGGGAGCTTTGGAATAAATGTCCAAGCACTGTTAGATATTCAAAGTGGGAAAATTAGATGCTGTATATGATAATTGGTGCATATATTGGCGGTTAAGTTACACAGCAGGAAATAAAATAAGCAAGAGGTCAACAACGGTTAATTAAGACTGCAGCTAGACCGTGAGAACAAAAGTTTATTTTACAAGTAAGCAGAAGTAATTCATATATATATATATATATATATATATATATATATATATATATATATATATATATATATGAACCACTTCTGCTTACTTTACTAATTATAATTTATTCCTTAAATTCAGTTGACTTATACAATTCTTGACAGTATCTGTTTCGTAGCGTAAAACCAATCACTTAATCATTATATCAACCAGTGAATCTATTATGCCCTTAACTTATCATATACACATAGGTCAAGTAATCGTGGGAGATAAACCTTTATTAGTTTATGTTTTCAATTCACGGGCTCAATACATGCGTACAATTTTAACTTCTATGTTTTACTTCATATCAGCCATCCTGAAAAATTCTTTGTAAAAATAAAGGTGAAACATCGATGAACGTATTAATAATTCTTAGTAAATCTTTTTTCATTTTTATATTAAGTTGGGTGTTCGATGTATATCATTTAGTATTTCATGTATATACATATATAATATTATAAGGTGCTATATTGTGTATACATTTTCAGTATTTACTTGGTGAAAGGCTTGGTCGGTCGGTTGGTTGGTCTGTCACACATTTTCATTGCTAAATGCGTAGATTGATTGGATACTTCTAAAGAGCATCCGTTCTTGTTGCCTTCTGAAGAACTTCATCGGTTTCTTTGACTGAAGATGAAGTCTTTAGCGTTTCGATATTTTGATCTGATTGGCTTTTTTTTTTTAAAGCAACAACATCCGGTTCTGATTCTCACGAACGCGTACTTAATAACTGTATCACGGCTTCCACATTATCACTCTTATATGATTTGTGGACTTGTTGGGTGTGTATTCGTTCAATCATATCGTTCCCTGATTGCATTATTCAAGAGCATGATCGCTAATCATTAGGAATGAGGAAGGGAGTAAGGGAGAAAAAAAAAGCTTAGAAGGGAGGGAAAAAGTAAAGGAAGTAAAGAAGAAATGCAGAAAGTAAGGAAGGAATGAAGGGAGAGGAAGTGATGAAGAAAGGGATAAAGGGAGGAAGGGAAGAAGAAAGAAAAGAAGAAAACAAGAAGCGGGGAAAGAAGGGGAGAAAATAAATGAGGGAGGGAGGAATGGAGAAAGGGGGAGAATGGAAAAGGAAGGAAAAACGAGAAGGAGTCAGGGAGAGGAAACAAGGAAAAGAGGAAGAGGGAAGCAAGAAGAGAGACGGAAGAAGGAAAGACTAAAGGAGATAGAAAGAAAAGAAAAACTGAATAAAAGAAACAACGAAGGGAGGGAAAGATGAAATAATAGTGGCAGAAAAGACGGAAGGGTGGAAGAGCAGGAAAAAAGGAAGTGGAGAAAGGAGAAAAGGAGAGAGACAGAAAAAGAATAAAAGAACGTAAGAGAAGAGGCACAACAAGCAGAAAAGACGGGAAAAAGAAAGAAATAACTTTTGTTCACGCCACACAAAGAAGGAATAGTAGATGATGTAGGTTACCTGTTAATTATTGTTGAATAAAAAACAAACAAACAAAAAACCCCCTAAAAAACAAAACAAAAAAAAACATGATTCCGTTTTGTCGTTCTGACAGAAAGACATTGCTAATTTCAATTTCACAACTGCGCCCACCCTTACAACTCCAAGTAAAACCAATTAGAAATTACTTGATTTCAACTCTCCAATGAGAAACAAAAACAAAATCCTATATTCGATTTCAAATGATTATTTTTGTTTTGCGAATTGATTTTAAAACCAAGCTGTGAAGTACTCATTTTTCTCGATGTTTTAGTCCAGATAATTGGTATAAAGTTAATAATAATTATACTTACTACATTGCGTGACGGTGTTTTGCAATCGCATCTTTTTACACTTCAAATTAAAAAGAAAAAAAAAAACTGTCGCCCAAATTATTGCTCTTAGTACCGAAGCCATTAGAGACAAGACCCTTGCTGAGATGGCTTATTCTCTGTTAGCTGAGATGTAAAGTCCTGCGTCCTGTGCAGTTCTAGTATGTCCGACCTCCCAGGCTGTACATTTTCACTCTTTCAGAAAGGGTTAGTTCATTGCTAGGGTGCTGAATTTTCAAATCCAACCTTCCCAACATTATATCACATTTTCCCAATGTGGGAAGGCGATAAATATTGAGAACAAAATCCATTTCTCAATCTAGTGGGAGATGACATCTTTCGTTCTTTACAACTTCTTGCTCGGAGAAGAAGCGTTGCTAGCTTTTCTCTACTCCAGAGATTGTCTTCCTATCATAATTGCAAAGACATTTGCGTTGTTACTATGTGTGTGTGTGCCTAAACTACTAAACTAAACTGAACTAAATTGAATTTTCATTAACAGCTTACTTCTCCAAACTCCTTATTATCAAATATGAGATTGCTTCCCCGGTGGCTACAACATGATGATCGTCAAATACAAGGTGAACAAATACGTGTAATAAGACGTACTTCAAAGTAATCAAAATTTGTTTATGTAATTCAATCCTTTTATTATATTCATTATTAGTCAACTGGCAACGCATCCATCCCATTAACTCTTATCATTAGACTAGCCTGAGTGCCCAGCGTTGCCCGGGTGTTTGTAGGTATGTGTTGAGCAAAAAAAAAAAAAAAGGTGGTAGTAGGCAAGCAGGCTCGAACCCGTGACGCGAAGGCGGAAAAGAAAGTGAAAGAAAATCTGACGTCTTTACTCCATGAGGCGAGCGGAAGTCTAAAGCGTTCAAATTTAACGTAGTCAGTCAAAAACAAAAGCAAATTAGACACACAATCGTTTTTAATGTGGGGGAAAGCCAGCCCACCCCCAAAAGGAGACACTCTGGCAGTATCCAAAAAATAAAATAAAATATAGTAATTGTCTCTTACACTGATGAAGGACTTAATTTAAATGAAGCATCAAAACAGATTCTACACTGTGATCTTGGCCCGAAGGCTAGGCGGTTGCGATCTAATAGTTTCGCTTTATTTATACGAAAAAGACAAACAAACACTGGAGATGACGGCGCGGTGGGAATTTTGTTTAACTTGATAACAAAAGATAGAGACAATGTCCGTTTGCGAATGCGAGACATTAGGATATGCCAAGTATGCGAAAACTTCTCGCAGAATCTAACCGATGCAAAAAGCCTTTCGTGGACATACACAAACGCTCGCGCCCATTTTGTCTTTTATATACTAGCTGTCTTTTAGTCTTTATAAATAGTAAAAAAAAACTAAAATTGAAATTTGAAGAGTTTAAATTAAAATTCAAATTAAAACAAAACAATTGAGGTTGACATGTAATCGACTTAATAATACAATGTTTGACATCATCTGCTTAATAGTTTCCTTTTGCATCATGTGAATAATGTAAAATACATTGTCGGGAGAATAAATCAGTACAGCAGAACTGGTCGTAGAATAACTCATTTGTTGCACGGAAGCGTACAATTGAACACGGCTGGAATCTAAATCAGGAAGAATAAATAGCTAAAGCGTATCCTAGAACGGATCATTCAGTGTAATCGAAAGAGGAAAAGAAAGAATTATTCAGATAGAATGCTGGAGAAAATCGAAGAACTAATCGGCAATTACTGACAAGAAAGGCCTTATAATAACTCAACCGGGACCGCTAACAAGACTGTAAACTGAATTAGCCAGTTTATCTAAAAAAAAAAAAAATAGATTGTAGAATAACCAAGCATGAAAGTTGTAAATGCAATCAGCCAATGGTGTTTAAAAGGTTTTATAATGCTGGAGTCAGAATCATAAAATAATCTTAAAAAAAAAAAAAAAAAAAAAAAAAAGATTCGATTAGAATACGTAAAAAAAAAAAACAGAACGAATAAGCCAATACGTTTGAAAAAAAAAAGAAAGTAGTGAAGACTGATTCAGCTAGAGCACTAAATAAGTTTGTAGCATGAATAACTAGCCTGTGTGTCGGAGAGACTGTAAGCTGTAATACCAGATAGGTGGTTCAGTGATTAACAACATGGATTGTACAACCTGGGTGTCTTAAGTTCCACTTCAGTTGGTTTCACAGAAACATTTTCACTTAGAGATGTTGGCAACCTTCACGTGATCTCTACCGTAACTATCCGACATTTCTAAAAAGAGTTCTAACTAGAAAGATATCGGGGAAACGAATGCCAACCATAATCATCTGATTCATAACGAAATGGATGACTGATGCACAAGAACAGTGGCAATATCAGAGAGATGTAGACTAGCTCAGGCTTAACAGATAAAAATACATGATCTCTTAAGACGCTGACAGGCGCCATCAAAAGAATAACCTTTAATCTGGACAAATGAAGATGGGGATATATTACTTCATAATTATAAAACGCAAACTCGGACTAAGACTGATAGATGTAATTTTTATCATTCTATTTGTTACGTCTTTATAAATAAAATGTTTACGTCAAGTCAACTGTGAGTATCCTCATGACTTCCACTATTTTCTATTATTCATATGCTAAACACATACACACATATTTGTCTTCGACCTGATTTCCTGCAAGGTATTGTAATGATATGCCAACACAGTCATTCATAATAAAATCGAATGATTTAGATGCAGTCCCTAAGGGGGTTGAAAAATGAATAGGCAAATATAGGCATAGAGTAGTTCGAATAGTTGAGCTCGAATATGATGAAAAAGAAATCAGCCGGTGAAGTCAAAAACCTAAAAAAAAAAAAAAATCAACCAGAATGGCCGAATGACTTAGTTGTAATACACGAGGAAGACTGAAGAATGAGTAGCCTTACAGTCAAGGAGATGCTGTAGAATTGCTTAGCTATAATAATCGTCGAATGAATACGTCACTAAAAAGGAACAAGCTTATTAAATGCTTCATGTCTTTAGAATAAATTAAGCAGTATCACTGATAAAACGGCTGTAGAATGAATCAAACAATATATTCTAACAGTATTAACAATGAAACACTAGAGAAGACGTAGAATTAATCAGTGAGTATACTGAGAGGAGGGCAGATCTGGAAAATATGATGAATACGGAAGCAATTTAATGTGTACTTCATTGCTATTGTTGTACTCGATTTGTGACATGGTGTAATGTCTTGGTAAAAGAGCAACTTTTTCTTCATTTGAATCGCAAAACTTTCTTAGAATCACGGATTGAATACACGAAGAATAGTGTAAAATAAATCTCGCTTAAAGTGCAACGTTGTACAATTTTTTTTTAACGGTATCGTTACATTTTAACGGACCCAACACGTTGTAGACTTCGTCGAAAGGAAAAAGAAAATAAAAACTTTTCTATTTTTAACAAACGCCTTTATACGTGGCATTTGCAACAACGCATTTTTCTAAATTTTTAAACAGTTCATTTCTCCTCCGACCGCGTGTGACTTTTCGTCCCTGCTGTGACGTCACCCACATGTCTCGAACACGTGTTTCTTTTATCGTGCCTCTAACGCCTCTTCTATGAATACCTCCGCTTCTCCGGCCACATGTCCTTTTGTCTCTACTGTGACGTCACTTCGCACAGCCGGTTTGGTCATTTGCATATATTTATGCGGATGATTCCAGCATCAGTGATTCTGTTACAAAAGAATACTATTGAATTACTTACATCGCCGAAACTAGTAAAATAAATCAGCCACTACCCCACCCCCCAGCCATATAATGGCTTAGCTTGAACTCTGGATGAGACGTAAAATGACTTAACCAGAAAACCCTTACAATGGGGATAAAAATATCAACCAGCATATTTAAAGTGGGCAACAGAATGGATCTTACAGAATAACCGACATGCTGAAGAATAAATCAGGTGATACAACTACGAGGATCATTCCAAAAGTAAAGCCTCCTATTTTTTGTTTTTTTTTTAACTAAAAAAGTTGAAGAACTACAAAGACAACAGTAGTATTATTACTTCGAGCAAACTCTTGTGCAGCAGAATTTATTTCTCTACATAGTCACCACCACCACCACCACCACCACCACCACCACCCTCAACGCACTTTTTCCAGTATCTCTACTTCTGACGCACGTCTATGACAGAGGTTTATTTCTTAAAGTTTCACACCGTAAATATCTGCAACATAGAAATGAAACTCTCAAGTCACGAAAGCATAAATTCAGTCAATTATAACTATGCAATTTGCAATTCTCTCTGACCCATTCGGGCGGAATAAAAGAAAAAGACATTACGTTAGGAACGCCCCTCGTAAAAAATGTAAAATGAATTCTTATTTTTGTCCAAACCCAGAGTGGCTCTTTTTGGAGAGCTGGATTATTCCCTAATTAAAACAGACCTTGTGTCTAACTCCGCCTGTGTGAGAAGGCAAGATAATACAGACTCTGCTTAAATCTTGAATAAATTAGCTAAAACATTCAAAGCACCTGAACAAAGATGTGAAATGATTAACCAGAATAATCAAGGAAGGCGGTAGAATAAATCAGCCCAAATAATCGACAGACTTTATAGACTAAGAGAAACTACAGTTTCTAATGCTGTATAATGTCTCATCTCGAACTTGGCAGAATATGCAGAACAAATTAGTCATCACAATCATAACGAATGGACAAGTATGTTAAATGATCAACCGAAACTTTCGAAGAAGGCGAGGCAACAGACTGAATCAAACTGTGTAACGCATAACGTATCAGAAATGAATAAACGAAGAAGACAGTAGATTTAATCGGTCAGCATGAACTCCTTTCATCATGAACACACAGACTAAAATGAAAAGGAAAAATAAGCCAACATTGTCGAAATAAATAAGCTAAAAACAGTTTCTGAAAAGACAAGAAAAATGCTCGAAAACATTGTACTCGACAAATTTCATCGGATATTTTATTTTTGATGACTTGACATTCGCTTTGTCCGTGTCTTGAGAGAAGTTGGCGTTTTAATTGGGTTGCGACACGAAGACCCACAAGGTAGGCGTATCATGCGAATGGAAAATGGTATGGGTTTAAAGAAAAGAAAAAAACACGACATTTGAATTTGTTTCGAAAATCTGCAATAGAAATTGTGCAAGGAAAGCAAGTGAAATGAGATTTGGAGAAAAAATCCTTCCTGGCCCAATTTGACAAATATTCTTCTTCTTCTTCTTCTTCTTCTTCTTCTTCTTCTTCTTCTTCTTCTTCTTCTTCATTTATTTCCTTATTTCTTTTTCTTGATTTTGTTTCCTTTTTCTTATTCTTTTCTTCTATTTTTGCTCTTTTTAAAAAATTTTCCTTTCATTTCGTCTGTTTCATCATTTTCTTCCTTTCAATTTTTTTTCCTATTCTTCTTTCTTCTGTTAAATTTCCTTCTTCTGTTTTTACTACTTTTCATTATTTTTTTCACGTTCCTTCATTATTTGTAAAATGCCCTTTCATTTACTTATCCTAAATTTTCCTTCGTACATCATCATCATCATCATCATCATCATCATCATCATCATCATCATCATGATGTTTTCTACTATTATTACTACTGCCAATTCGTCTTCTTATCTAATGTTATTCGGACAATAACTTTCCGTTCTAATCGAACATCGCCTACTCGACAGAGACTACACCTTAGCAGGTATTGCTTGCAAAGATGCTGATCCATTGTACTAACATCCACTGCCCCTTCTTCATCTGACGTTCATCAGAATGAAACAGCCAACCAATCTATGTAAGGCACCAAGCAGAGACGTGAACAGGAAACAATTAAATGAAAATATAAAGAAATATGACTGGCATAAAGATCTCTTAGATTTAAAGAAAACACGGTGCAGACGAGACGTGAGTTAAGTCTTTATTTTCATCACATATGATAACATGTGCGTTTTCTCTAGAAATAATCATGACTGTCTATGTTTAAGCGAATATTTGTATACTGAAGTGAGTTTTACAGATTGTTATATAAAAAAAACGCTCTCAAAAGAATTTGTAAAGTCAAGACTATGATGTAAATCATCTATAATGTAAACGGAATTGTTTTTTAAAAATTATTTTACTTTAGTTATTTTGAAGAGATCAAGGAACTCCCTCTTGAAGCTGGCATTATGTTTGGAATTTATATTTTTATTTATTTAGAAATAAGTAAATGAAAGAACATTTTAGAAATAAATAAGAAAAGCGAAAAAAGGTCATTATGATTGGAATTTATATCCGAGGGCTCTTTTAAGAATAAACACTGTTCCATTTATATACACTATCTGTATTTCGTGCTTGATCTTCCAGGAATCGTTTCCAAGTATTGCTTAAGATTTCTTATCATTATGCCAATTACTCCTATCACAACCGGTATAATGTGTATTTCTTTCAGCGACCAAGTCGTTTTTAAACCATTTTTTCGCGTTTAGCTCTATTAAGGCCATAGTCATTGGGGATGGTGACATCAATAACGAGTTCTTTCGGACTTGTTTCATAATACAATGTCTGATTTAATGGCCTTGTCTTTTATTTACCTGCCCGCTTGTATGTCTTTGTCATAGAACACTATAACCTTTCTGTTTGATGTTATCGGTGATGTTTCATATTCTCAGATGTTCGACGATCTGTCAAGTTGCATTTCTCCACAGATCTTCTAATGGAGGTATTTACATACTTTGTTGTGGCGGACAGTGTAAAGGGCATCTGGTGATAAGATTTGGCATCTAGACATCAGGTGGCTTCGGCTCCTAATCGCTGAGTGGCAAAACCTGCATTGGTCATTTGCTTATAGGCCAGCCATTTTTAAAAATCTATTTGTGAGCAAGCCCTGACATTGACTGGCCACAATAAGTCTTGAGCCATTGGAGTGAGGATATATATATATTATATATATATATATATATACCTATATACTCCTGGTTAAACTCCTTCAGGAATATTCCTGCTCTTTTATGTTGTTCCCATCCTATTTTTGTGTGTGTTTATCGCGATTTCCTTGTATTTCTTTCTTTTTTTCTTTGCAATCTGTGTTGCCGATTCATCATATAATTCAGCAGCATGCTTCAGCATGGTATCTCCAAAGTTTTCAGCAAGATTTGTGATTGAGGTTTGTTGGAGAAAACTTTCATGGTTGTCCCTCGCTATTTCCATTGTCTGCGTGTATGCTTGTATGCTTAGCTAAAAGTAAAGATGTACAACACAAATACTCACAAAGTTGTATTTTTTATCGGTATTGCCCCTAATGAATAATATATAAGATTCAGAAAAAAAACAAAAAACAAATTCATTATTTAACCTTAAATTGGGGCAAATTTTGTCAAGAGATGGTCTAAAGTTTCCAGCTAGATTACTAACGGGAAGTAACCAAAGTTTTTCTTTTTTTATTAGAGAATTAATTCACTTATGTTCACTTGCTCTTCGTATAATCTATAAAAATAAATTGCCTATGTGTATGTCCAGAGAGTGGAATGTGCTGGACAGAGAAGAAGTATAAGGTTAGAGAGAGAAGGGAGAGCTTCAGTGTGTGTTGTGACTGTGCAAGCCTATCCTGTATGGAAGACTCTGTTACAAATATCGATAGAGACTAGTTGCGGGAACTTTTCTGCAACTCTCTTGCTCTCTATTTGACCGCTTCTTCCAAACTGTCAAGAATTGTGCTTGTCGTCACGCCTTACGTCATATTCGATTAATTATTACTAGCTCATTTTATACGATTTCAATTCATGCATGTAGGATCAAGCGCTTAAACTTTGCTGAAATGTCCGTTTACAGAATATCTGATATAATCGCTGGCAGATATTCCACCAAATTGTTATATCAGCTAATGTGCACCTTAATATTTCACAGGATTTGTGAAGTGCATCTCAAGCGCGAATTTATAATTTTCCGCGTCATGTTCTATCGATTATTTGGCACCAACTTTACTCAGGAAATGTTGACATCATTCATGTGGTACCGGGCGTGAGTACACGATTATCATCGTAGAAACTAATGCCGCCAAAAAAAAAAAAAAAAAAGAATAAAGCCAATGTGTGTATGTCCTAAGAGATAAATGTGCTGGGCAGAGAAGAAAGGGGGTGTTAGTCGATTCTTTCGCATTGCAATTGAATCTGTCTATCAATATCTGCCAGATGAGTAGTTTCTATTTGTTCTCTGTTCCATTTTTAGTTTATTGTCAGCTGTTACGAATTGATGACAGCTTACGTCGAATGAAGAGAGGACAAGCAAAACAAGCAACTCTGAATTTGATTGATTAAGACCTATCATGTGATCATCGGATTGGTTGTATTCCGTTCATATGTATTTATCTTACATATACTTCTATCTATCTATCTATCTATCTATCTATCTATTTATCTATCTATCTAATTGTCTATATATATATATATATATATACACCAAGTTAAAGGTATTCAGGAGGGAAAGCTCGTGAATTTAACTAGGTTATTAAGAGTGATTTTACATTTATATCTGAACTTAATGGATCTGACTTAATTACTTGATTTGAGCAAAAACAATAAATGTTAAGGGGTCATAATAGAGGTCAAAGTTAAAAAATTGACCTATATTTTGCTCAACATACACCTCCAAACACCCGGGCAACGCCGGTCTGAAATGCTAGTATATATATATATATATATATATATATATATATATATATATATATATATATATATATATAAGACAGTCACGTTAACAAATCGGTTCTTATTAGATTACCGTAGTCAAGCAACGTTGAACCTGACCAGTACAAGATGGGCGAATATTTGGGAATATCAGGCACAGTATCAAGTAATACAAGAACTGCATAAACATAACGGCGGCATTTCCACTGACCCGGATATTCATCGACTAAGAACTGCTTGTGAATTTGATATTCCCTAAAAACTTTCTTCCAATGAACGAGCCGATTCAACTCATCTAGGATGAATGCCGCTTGGTATCTATCTATCTATCTATCTATCTATCTATCTATCTATCTATCCCCTACCGCCATTCTCTCTGTATTATAATTAATAAAAATCTAAAGATTTATATTAATAAACAAGGGCTTGTTTGTCTTATAAGTTCAAATCAATATGTCTACGTACACAACTGATCCACCCGCAGCATGATTCAAAACTTACATCTCAAGTATCATAAGACAACATTTATAGCCATACGCAAAATGATTCAGTTATAAGCACGAGAAGTATAAATACTGAATTTATCAGTACGGGAGTTATCTCCTAAAAGGATTAAATCTTATCTTTTGATTTAATATATATAAATGTGTATATGTATGTGTGTGTGTATCTGATATATGAAGTCAAAGCTGTTTACCAGATTTGATTGACTTTAATACAATTCTTAACAGGCTAAATAATTTAATATATATCCTTATTTACATAAGGCAAATATAAAAATAAAATCTTATTTCTGATCGATTTTAATATTTAATCCTGATTTATATTTTATTTTTTATAAGTTATAAATATAGGAGGATCGAAAACATTTACTTTCACGCTCAGAAAACCCATACTGTCATTCATAATATCAGAAATAAATTTAATAACATGCACTATTTCGATATTCATCGGTATTTAATCACACTTTAAGTGTTTTCATTGGCTAAATTAAGGTGGTATCTTTAAAAATATATTTCAATAATGATTTATTTTTGTTATTTAAAGAATAAAAGATATGAGAAATCTATATATCTATAAAAGTGAAAGTGTCTGTCTGTTTGTGTGTCTGTCTGTCTGTGTACATTTCCCTACACAATATCTCTGTCAATTTTCAGTCTACAAGTACTTTCTGTAGTAAGATTCCGATACATTTTCTCTAGTGATGTCACTTCCGGTATCGAGTACCGGTGCCCGGCAGTCTGAGATTGGCACGCGACGAAGCAGGTCGAGTGCACGCGCGCAACCGCTGAGGAATGGTATTACTCGACTCATTTTGCCTGTAATATATGTGAATACACGTTTCGTTCCTAAGAATCATGTGTTCCTTTCATGTATTACCATTTAACCCTATAACAACTGGCGACGACGGATTCGACTTTCACACAGGTTAACTCCACAAAAACAATTCTAATTGATTTCAAAAGAACGCCGGATTTACAAGCTAAGAAGTCGGCTGGCAATTACGTGCTAAAAACAACAAAAAAAAAAAAAACGAAAAAAAAACGAATACATGGCAAAGTTATCGACTAAATTGTAAGTTAATCTTTTTGTCTATATTTACATTGAAAAGAACTGGTCTAAACGTTTATTTGGTTGCTTATTGAAAGAATAAAAAAGAGAAACAAAGAGAAAAATGTTGACCCAATTTTCACCGCGAGAACAATTCTATAGTAAACTGTCGACTGTTTATTCGTATGCAAATTTGAACATTTTTCAAATGAAGTGAAAAGTTTTTTTGCCTTTTTTGTGTTGCTAACTTTATACAATATTGTAATGGGAGAGAAATGCGTTTTTCCCCTTTTCGTTTTACTTGGACTAAAAGAAAGATACTTTTTTGGTTAAGTGGAATTTTCTGAAATATTCTATTTTTAACGGTCAGTTCTAAAACGAAAAACTTTTTCTTCCGCGTGGAACAACTCCCCGACCCCCCACACACAAATAAAAAAGAAAGAAAAAACAGCCATTTTAGTTAACTGCCAGATAATTCCACAATTATTTTTTTACAAGTGTATTGTATCACAGTACTGTTGTTTTTTTTGGGGGGGGGGGTCTCGCAAGTAAAATTTTTTTTGTCCTCCCTCATATTGGGTTATCTCTAAGGTTTTTACCAAGAAGTAAGGGATACATTGCCCCCTACTCATACGCACACACGCAATGAAAGGACATTTTATTTTTATTTTTTTTATTATTTTATCTCTATTCTCCAGTCCAAAACGGAATTTTTTTTCGTGCGTTTGGAAAAAAAGCCATTACAAGATGGAGGAGGTTAAAACAATATTAATATAGCTAATCAAATCTCAGATAGACCAGCAGCAGAAAGCTGAGGAAAATTTAAAAGAACGTGATAAACATCTCCAGTTACAATTACAAGAGAGGCAACAAGCGTTGAAGGAGAGAATGCTACTTCAACAACAGAGACAAGAAGAGCTATTGTTAAAAATATTCGATAGAACGGAACACAGAGACGACAGTTTTGCTTTTTCCCAAAGTACAATATGGAACGCTATAGAAACGTTCAACTACCAACCGGAGTTGGAGGTGACGTTTGACATTTTCTATCGGAGATATGAGGACATATTCACCGTGGATTGTCAAGAGTGAAGCAACGCTAAGAAAGTTTGCCTACTTTTGAGGAAATTAGGAACCACTGAACATAACAAGTTTGTGGGTTATATTCTCCCCAGTAAAACGAGTGAATTGGAATTTTCTGAAGCGGTCAAACTTTTATCCGAACTGTTTAGCTCGAATTCTACGCTTTTTCATAGAAGATGGAAGTGCTTTAACCTGCAAAAAACGACGACGATGATTACCTAACCTTCGCGTCCATGGTAAATATACACTGCGATGATTTCCGTCTTTCTGACTTATCGGCAGATGACTTTAAGTGTTTAATTTTGGCGCAGGGTCATTAGTCTCATTCAAAAACGCTGAGATTAGACAACGTGTTCTCTCTAGACTTGCGAGCCAAAAGGGCCTCACCCTCCAGAAGTTGGCCGAGAATTGTCAACGGGTAGTCTGCGTAAGGAACAACTCGAGACACGTCGAGGAGTCAGGCGCAACAGTCATTAGAAGGACGATCTTCAGAGCGAAAAAATACTCACCCCGAAAAAGCAAAGCTGGAAGTAAGAAAACTCAGGCTACATCTAATAAGTACCACCCAGTCACAAGATCCGGACCCCCTACAAACCCGTGCTATCGCTGCGGCGGGAGGCGGGAAACATTGGTCGAGTCAATTAACCAACCCCAGGACATGGAAAAGGCCAAGGAAACCAACTATGCTGAAGACCAACAAATTAGCTTGAGCTGTAACAGGCGATGAAGTGGAATTTAAGGAAGAGCTCACACTCCTGGTGACCTTAAATGGTGTTACTAAAAAAGTGAAAGTGTATGTACATAGGACATCCCAAAAGCTGTTCGGTACCGATTGGATGGAGCAATTCGAATTTTGGGACCAACCTATGAATACATTCTGTCATAGGGTAGAAGACTCGTCTACGGAAGCGCGACAACTGAAGGACGAGTTAAAAGAGGAATTTCCAGAAGTATTCTCACCAGGACTAGGAAAATGTACAAAGGCTATAGCAAGATTCGAAATAAAAGAAAACACTCTACCCGTTTTCAAGAAGAAACGAGACGTCCCATTTGCAGCAACAGAGAAATCGAAAAAGGGAGCTTCAACGGAATCTACCAAAGGAGGTACCCCCCCAACCCCCCCCCAAAAAAAACCCCTGAAACTGCAAAGCCGAAAGATAAATAAAACCCGCGCCAAAAGAATTCCCCAAGCCAAAGGAACAATCTCTACACGTGTATAGGACTACACCCAACCCGAACACACCACCAGCACTCTCACCTGCAGAAATGATGTTTGCGCGGAAAGTGAGATCCATTTTTGACAAGCTCTTACCCAAACAGTCAAGGCCACTAGTGACTACTTATGTACCCAGTAAATTTTTCATACCAGGTGAAAGAGTATTTTTCAAAAGTTATAAAAACAACACATCATTCTGGGAGGTGGGTACAATTACTAAGAGAGTCGGTGACATGGTATATATCAGTCAAGGACCAACATATACCCACAAACGTAACCAGAACGAACTAAGAAGACGTCGATCAATTGAAACCAGCGACAGTCCACCGTTGGAAGATGGGTCGATGGACGCTGTCTTCGAAACTTTTGATCTTGAACCTCCTCAATCAACACCTGAACTACGGCGGTCGTTCCGTAAGAGAAAGGTTACCCAGCCATAGATTGTAAACCATCAAAGGAAGAGGTACTGACAGCTTTTACGAACAAAAAGCTTGGGAGGGGGATTAATGGACTATCTCATAACGTCACCTCCTCTAGTGACGTCACTTCCGGTATCGAGTACCGGAGATTGGCACGTGACGAAGCAGATCGGGTACACACGCCCAACCGTTGAGGAATGGTATTGCTCAACTGACTTTGCCTGTAATATATGTGAATACATGTTTCGTTCCTAAAAATCCTGTGTTCCTTTCGTTTATTACCATTTAACCCCATAACAATATATATATATAGGAAAGTGCCCACTTGAGTGTGATCGAATTAATGTTTTCGGTCAATTTTTCGATATTTGTCGCTCGAAGAGTCGGGCTTTAAAACTATTCAAATCTCGTGAAAATTCGTCGCATATGTCGAAATGTTTTAGGCATACATACATACATA
>NC_136494.1:101751364-101946364 GCF_053919585.1 Euprymna scolopes | reverse complement strand
TAGAAACGTTTCTATACAATGCAATTTGGTCTTAAAATGCTTTTAGATGTTTATTATTTCTTTAAAGCATACATATATACGCATAAATCATCTACTATAGGGGTGCAACATCTATCTAAATTTACTGCTCTCTCTATCTCTTTTTCTGTTGGTTCCGTCGAAAGAGGGCGATATTCTTTCCAATTTACCACGTCATCTTACTGCTTTCCTGTACTAGTGACGCCACTACTGAGACACGTATGTTATCTCATTTCTTAAAACTTCTTATGAGGGGATATATCATCTTAATATAATTTCTGAAGACCTGTTTCTTATTTTGCTCCATAGGTACTTATCAAAGCACAGTGTCTGTGATCTGAGGTTAACTAATGTTTGCTCATGAGTGTATTATTATTTACAGAGCTCTTCAATTCGATAATGTGGCGGCCATTTTTTTTTCGTTGCGAAAAATTAGCTGTTCCCCAATTTTTTTTGTACAATTATTTGACAACCATTCTGATTTGGTTGGTTTGGGATAATTAAATTGACACCGCAATTAACTAGAGGACATGATCAAGTATTATTTGTCAATTTATGTTTCGCTTGTGTGTGAAATCGCACGGACGGAATGATCCGACCGATAATTAGGTGTGAAGGAAGAGAAAACAAAAGAACCGGTTTATTCTAAAGATGCGTCCACGCAGTCTGCGTAGTTAACAATGAAAATGTTATTTCAAATTTAAGCGTGACAGATCTACGAAATATTATTCATACATAAGCGTGACAGACCGACAAAAAATTATTACAAACATTAGCCCGAGAGATCGACGTAAATTCTATTTAAAACATGAGCCCGATACGTCAAAATGTTGTTACTAGGTGGTGGTGACGATCGCTTATCAAGACCCGAGGACAAGAGTTAATGAATGTCAGGTGTCCGGTGAGACAAAACTGTGATGACCAGTAATAGTAGAAATTGATTGAGGACGGCTGAACAGGAACTTGTTTACATTAGACTTTAAAACGAGCAGGTTATAGTTAGCTGGAAGCAGCCCTGCAGTTTTGTGTTACGCGGACGGTTAGTTCTAAGAAAGAAACTTGACTCAGGGAGGTTTCGTTTAGTTTTAGGCACAGGTAGAAAGTAACGAAAATTGTTGATAGTGGTTGTAGCTAGATAAGTATTTACAGAGAAGGAATAGATTGAAGCTCAGTCGAACATCTGCAATGAAAATAACGAAAGAGCGCAGATGAGAGAAAGAGGGAATGCGGACACTAAAAAGTCATCTCCTAATTCATTTCGAAACCAGTTTTGTATTTTGTCAAGGTCAGAAAAGGGTCGCTCTTTCCAAAATGTGCCAACACTTCTCCATTTTAGAGCGTATTTGGCTCTTGTGTAGGCAGAGGAAAGCTTAAGTATGACAGACAAACCAACCGATAACGCTTCTTATTTTAGGTGCTTGGACGTATGTGAAGTAAGTTGTGCATCTTAAAACTGTCAAGCGATGCAAATGCTCTGTCTTCAGCATGGCAGAGAAACAGGCAAAACATCACGTGCATATGGAAGGACATATTGAAAAATAAAAGATGAAAATTAATGAAAGGAAAAAGAAAAAAAAAATAGAATTCCGGCAAGATACCAGCTAGCTGCCGTCTGACGTCAGAATGCCCCGCGGCTCTTTCCGGGTGGACGCTATCAAGCTCATTAAAGATAATGCACGAAGTTGATTGAAGCCAAACTTATTTTAAGAAAAATAATCAGAAAAATTATTGAGCCAAGAAATCGATTACAAAACAATTTATGTTAAACCAACCGAGATAAATTCGTTTTCTTCTAGCAATTCTGGCCATCCTTATTTTAAAATGACAACCGTCAAAAATATTTTTTAAAAGTTTATTTAAAATTAGTAAAAAAAAAATTGGTTGCATTCGAAAGAAAAAGAAGAAAAAACAAAAACAACAACAAACGATTTGGTCCTTCTCGTTGTCGATTTGATAAATTTAATTTATATTTTAAAATTGAAATTATCAATATTCAAATAGATAAAACAGCCTGATCAATTCTTACATGGTTTTAATAAAAACAATCGATTTTGAATAGCTTAGTGCTAATTTCGCAATTCTCAAGATCATTTCATTCTATTTTATTCAAAAAATAGAAAATTACAAGAAAACATTAAACAAATTCAACTGATTGTATATGATCTCCGCTTCAGACTAGTTTGTTGCCAAATTGCAGCAGGCTTGCCATAGATGAGCAGACTTTTTTGCAGTTGCTACAAATGTAGTAATCATCTCATTCTGAAGACTCTGTTACAACCTTTTACTGCGTGTCCTTTCCCCTTCTTTCACTGCTAGTCTTTCCTTTCTCCACTTAAAAGTCGTATATAATAAAATTCAGTGTGGCACCGACCTTGTTATGGCTAATTAAGGTCACCATTGTTGTGGATAAGGCGCAAGAATGTATTTTTCCCATTCTTACAAGTAGAGGTTTCAAAAATACTGAAACTATGCAAATCATTTAGTCAGATATCTTGAATCAAATAGGTTTCAAAGACCTCAGAAATAATCAAAATGAAAACAACGACCTTGCGTCTATATCTTTTTTTTTATAAAATAGCTTTCTTTTATCAATGCCATCGAGGATAAGGGTTAACGAATGTAAGGTGGTAGGGTAGTAATCGTTAATGGTGTACATTGGGTAGAATGTGATTAATTAAGGGGACAAGTCAACAAGAACTTGTTTACATTGGACTTGAAGGTAGGTAGATCTAGGAAAGAGTCTTTGTTCATGGGATCTGCGTTTAGATATAGGGAAGACAGAGAGTGGGGGGAATTGTTGATAGTAGTTGTAGCTAGTCGAGTGTTTGTTGTGAAAGTTTAGTAAGGGGGACCATAGATTTAAGCTCATATGAGAATTTGCCATGAAAATAACAATAGAGGCAGGCTTGCAACGTCTCTTCCATAGGAAAGAGGTTGCAGGGAAGAGAAAAGGGCATCACCTACTAAGTTTCGAAGCTGGTTTTGAACTCTATCTAGGTAGATGTGGCAACATTATTCGATTTTAGGACATACTTGGCTCTTATACAGATAGAGGAATGCGTCGGCAGTGAAATACCTACTGAAGCGGTAAAATGATCCAACCATTTTCCAGCGTTCTTGGCAACAGATTTGATTATGTGTTCCATTTCAGATCAGGAGTAAAGGTCAGACCACAAAACCTTGTCAAGACATGATGCTTCGACAAGACGAGAGCCATTCGGCTCAATTGAGGTCTGATGGATGTCAAACCGATTATGATGAGAAGAGAGATGCATTAAACCTAGCCAGCCGCCCTTTTCTCTATTACAGCACGTTCTCAAGATCAGAAGAAAGAGAATCAGAAAGATCTTGGTCATTGCCAGCCTTTGAAGTGGTGTCATAGATTGTGGTGTTGTTTGCATAAATGTCTGTGAATGATATAGGAATGTGCTTTGGGAGATCATTGTTGAAGATCAACAAAAGAGTTGGGCCCAGGATAGAGCCCTGAGATGGTGTCAGCGTGTATACTATGAACTTCTGATTTAAGTTCATCGACAGCTACTCTTATAAGCCTATCATAAAGAAAGGATTTAATAATTGAAAGGACATTTCCAGCTATCCCATAGCTGAAAATCTTTTGAAGCATATTTTTTATGACATACCCTAGCAAAATCCTTTGATATGTCAATAGCTATTGCTCTAGATACGAAAGCTCCGTTGAGATATTCACTAATTCTGTGTGATTTTACAGCTAGCACATCAGCTGTAGATCTTATAGAACGAACACTATGCTGCATGTCACTGAGTAGTTTATTTTTGCTAAGGTGGTTGACCACTTCTCTATTTATTACAGATTACGGTCTGCACTGAGAGGCAGATGACAGATCTCCGAATTTTCATTATACGGGAAAAACTGATGAAGTTTTCCAAGGTGTTGAGAAGTATTTCTCCTTAAGGCGGCATTTAAACAGCTTTTAATATATGGGAGATAGTTCCGGTTGAAGTTTTTTTAGCACTATGATTGGAATGCCGTCGGAGCCAATTGCTTTATTGGAATCAAGGTTTTTGATAAGCTTGGTTACATACGCAATGATATTGGCATGTTGCATAGTGTATTTTCAGTCACAGAAGAAAATACGGGGGGGGGGGGTTAGGCGGCCCTAGTCGCAAAGGGTAGAATTTACTGCTGACGAAATTACCTTAAGTGCATTAATGATGGTTGGGATAGAGGACACGTCTCTGTTTAGGACCCCGTTTACTATTCGGTAAAACTGGTGGGAACCAAGCCACTGCTAAGCTACTTTAAACATGACGTACTGAGCATACACGGTTTTCACATTCTTTATTACTATTTTATAATGGCTGTTGGCATCTTAAGGTGGCTTTAGTTTCATAGTATCTATTACCTTGAAAGCAATGTATATAGTGATTTCTGTGTGCAGTAGCAGTGACACATTCTGGAGTGAACCACAGCTGACTGTTAAGCTTTTGCTGGAATTTCTTGCAGGGTATGAAACAGTTTATACCGACAATTAACTATTCCATCAGTTCTGATACTATAGAGGACACGTTCTTTTTAAACATAGAACACGGAGGTATATCTGATATAAATGTTCGAAAGTTATCTCAATCAGCCAGAGAGTATTGATATGCAGTACGATAGAGAACTACATCTGGGGACTTATTACATTTTGGTTTTATCTTAACTGAATCATTCGAATATCCCAGTGGAGACAGGCATAAGGATAAGCACAGTTCTTAGCAAGTTGTAAGAAAAATGGCAAGGAGACTTGCATACTATCTGTCAGTGTCGGACATACTCGTGGGTTCGAGAACTATTTGTGTTAAGTCATAAACAATGGAGAAATCATGACAATACCTCCTCTCATCATCTGTCTTGTTTGAGTGGGATAGCCATTGAACATTGTGAATATTAAAGTCTTCACAGGTATGAATATTAGCCGAGGTATGAGCAGACAGGATGTGGTAAATTTTCCAGAGATACTCTCAATGATAGTAACTCCGATGTAATGAGGGCGATAGAGGGCAAATATGAACGCGGTGATGTGAGAAAGTGCTACCCGGAAGCGCATATACGGTAATTTAGGCTCTCCAACATTGAAAGCCGTCTTGAATGTATGCACATATTCCATGCCCATGACGATTTTGGGAGTTCCACTTTGATGTAAAGTTTGAGTATCCTTTAATCGCTAACTCATCTATGGAAATAGTCGATCAAATGCCATTTTTGCACAGGAACAATAAGTCAAGTTTAATCTCCTGTAATTAGATTTCAACCTCTGGAATGTTTAAACCTAGAAACCTGATGTTAGAGAATGAGACGTTGGGAGCCGAAGTTCTGGGTTTTCTCTTGTATTGTTTCTTGAGATTCTTTAAATTTTATTTTTGATTTCTGATTATAGAGATATGGTTAAGAGGTCGGCAGATTTGTTAGAGAAGAGCAGTATTGCAAAAAAAAAAAAAAAAAAGAAACAGAGAATGATGTGCCGACCATGAAAAGGAAAAGTCATAACAATTACTCACTGATATGGCATCGAGAGGCTCCACCAGAAGCTACTGCATGGTTCAGAATCCATTCACCAAATGGCAATACAGCAGCCCCAGTGTTTTGCACCTACTGATAAGGCTTTCTCCTTGTGGGGGGGTAATACAAGTTTCGGGTCCATGACTATCAGACGGATAACGTCAGCCCAGGTAAAAGTTTGCCTCCAGCACTCTTATTAGTGACATGCCTACATGGATAGAAATAGAAAGAGAAAATACGGACATCTGTTTAGGAGACTGCCGATTTAATATAGAGCTTTTTCTTCTCCCTTTGTTAGAATCATCACTCATTGTAAATAAGGACTGGCGGATAAAATAGGAGAAGCGAAAGCTAAGGGCCTATCAAAAACTGTGTTTTCTACTATCCTAAAAACACAAACAAAAACAACTAAGTATTGTACTTAATATTAGGTTGGTGCACAAATAATGTCGTTTGCATATATATAGTTGAACGTCAACAAACGACAGTATTTTTGTACCAACCTAATATAAGTTCGAATAAACTTTTTATTTTTAGGGGAAAGAATAGCGATAGGCTTTCATCCTAATAAGAGTCCTTTCTGGACAGAAGAAAATGGGTTACGGATTTCAAATATATATATATATATATAGATATATATATATATATATATTTGAAATCCGTAATATATATATATAGGCTTCTTAGCAAGGGGTCCCGATTTCAAATTTCGTTAGATTCAGCCACTCTGATGAGTCGTAGATGACGAAACACGTGTCAGTGGATCATTATATTTTAGAAATAATCTATATACCGCTCCCCATGTGGGGGTACCAAATTGGTTAAAGGGAAAATTATTCCCAACTCGCATCTAGGTAAAAATGCACTTTCGTAAATAATTGAATTCATTCAAGACGTATCGCAAAAACAAAACAAATAACACACACACACACACACACACACACACACACACACACACACACACACACACACACACACGTATATATATCCTTGAAACCTAATTGATCCGATTTCTTTTATATTTTCATCTTCGTTTTATCATTAGCAGAAAGTGCGTCATTCTTCACATAACCGCACCGAGAGGATTTTATTTGTTATTTTGAAGTATCCTGATAAACTCCTGTACGAGGAGACAGAAACTATTCGAAGATAGTGTATTGTAGGCAATTAAAACCTTGTAACATAAATTTATTTTTATTAACTGTAGCATATTTCAGGTAATTAATTTTTCAGCGTTTTCCTGTTAAAGAACTTATATAATTAGTTTTAGCCGTTCATTAGTTTTAAATTGTTTTCTTACATTCGGTTTACGTGTTTGGTGCAAGGTGGGCTAAACATTATTATCTTTCTATCTCTACTTAGATTCTTCGTTCTGCTGAGGATAATTTCTCTCTGTAAACCTGTTAAGTCTTTTTCGTAATCTTATTTAGCTTCGTGAAAAATAGTTTAATGCGATGAGTTATCAGTGGCTGATTGTATATATCTTGTTATTTTATTATCGTGTATTATAGCTTTATGAAGAATCAAATCAGCATAATGTTTCATAAATGATGTGTATGTGCTGTTCTGTATGTCAATTTGTACGTCTTTTCATTATACTACGGTGAAAATAATTTTGGTTTATTTACTTTTCTTAGTATAATTAGTTCAAAGTCATGCTAGTATTTTTCAGTAATTTCGCTATTTGTTGCTTCGACCCTGTCCATTGTAATGCCAAACGTGTTTTTTTTTATTTCTCTTTATCCAGGCTATTTATCAAAATTTTACGAGCATGTTAAATGATTCTATAGTGAACGTTTGTTAATGCCACCTTCCTCGCAACAATATTGGCAACGTCTGCAATGTATTTATTCCATTTTATTTGTTTGTGAATGTTGAGCTGAAGAATTCAAACGATGGTAGGGTATCATTAGTTATTATCATGACTATCGGTATTTGAAAAGGTTTCTTGTAATTGTTAAAGGAAAGCAGCTTAGTTTTAGTAGCGTCCATTTATGACTATATTCCACTACAGACTGAACGTCGTTTTTACGGTTTCTACCATTACTTATTCCTAATATTCATAAATGATCTCCCTGATAAAATTGTGCCTGAGATGGGTATATATGCTGATGACACCACGCCCTATAACAGGCACGACAGGAAAACAAATGAACACATATCTAAGGAAATGGCAGAAACACTAGAGGATGACCTCCAATCTGTAGAGGAATGGATGACAAAAATGTATGGTCACATTCAATGCTGCCAAGACTAAACTTGTTTCCTTCAATAATTACAAGAAACCTTCTCTCCTACCAATAGCAATCGCCAAAGTTTCATTATGTGAAAGCACTTCTTGTAAACTCCTCGGCCTAACGAACATGAGGTGGAACAATTACATTGGGAACATTGCCAGGACCGCTGCAGAGAGGGTAGGCTCTCTCTACCGTGCTAGAAAGCTACTAACGCCCAAAAGTATCCTGTACCTCTATAAGGCCACCATTCGCCCTTGTATGGAGTATTGTTGTCATATTTGGGCTGGTGCATCTGCTACTAGTCTCTCACTCCTAGACAAGGTCCAACAGAGAATCTCCAACCTGATAGGTCCTGAACTGTCATCTAAGCTTCAACCTCTGTCCCACTGATGAATGTTGCATCTCTCTGCCTGTTCTACAAGTATTCTAATGGTGAATGCTCTGACGAACTGCAAGCACTTGTTCCCCAACGACGTAAATACACTCGACAAACCCGACAAGCAGCTAAATCCCACCCCTACACAGTAGAAATCCCTAGATGTAAGAGAGCTTTCTACTCCAATAGTTTCTTCCCCAGAACCGCTAGACTTTGGAATTCCATTCCGGGTCCCTGCTTCCCCAACAGTACTGACATACAGAAATTCAAGTGTAACGTGAACCGACACCTTGCTGCCCAACTCCCTACATAGTACCCCAGTAGCTTATGTCCTTGATAATAACCCCCTATACCAATGTGACAATGTGTCTTGTTTTTTTTGTGGGTTTTTTTACTTGAAGGTGACCACTTATCAAGGCCCGGAAGCCACTCAGGGATAAGAGTTATTGCGTGTACAGTAATCAATAGGATAATATCGTGGTAATCCTTAGTAATGGAGATTTGATAAAGTGGCTTACTTAAGAGGGCGGTTTATCAGAAATTTGTTTATGTTGGACTTGAAGACATCAAAGTTGTAGTCAGGTGGGAAACAGGCAAACGGAAGAGAGTTCCACAGTCGTGCACTTCTAAGAAAGAAGCTATGTTCATGGAATCTACGCTTTTATTTAGGCACAGATAAAGAGTGGGGAAAATTAATGACAGTGGTTTGTTTCAGCTAGACGCGTATTTTTCGTGAATGATTGGCGGGGGGGAGGGTCAGAAATTGGAGCTCAAACGAGCACTTGCCATGGAAATAACGATAGAACAAAGACAGGCTCGCAACATTTCTTCTGTGAGAGAGGTTGCAGGGAAGAGAAAGGGGCACCCCCCCACTAAGCCACGAAGTCTATTTTGTACTCTGTCAAGGCAGGATAGGCTGTTTTTAGCAGCTCCTGCCCAGATGTGGCAACAGTACTCCATCCTTGGACGTACTTGGCTTTTATACAGATAAAGAATTGGATCAGTAGTGAGATATTTTCTGGAGCGTAGAAGGATCCCACCATTTTCCCAGCGACCTTGGTAACAGACTTGATGTACGTGTTCTATTTCAGATCAGGTGTAAAGATAAAAGCCAAAAGCTTGTCAAAACATGGAGCCTCCCCAAGACGAGAGCCCTCCATTTCACTTGATGTCAGATGGGGATAAGAGCGTTGATGATGTAAAGATAGGAGCTTGGTTTTAGATGCATTAAAAATAACCAGCCACCTCTTCCCCGACTGTACCACGCGCTCAAGATCAGAGGAGAGGGTATCAGAGAGAACTTTGTTACGGCCTTTGATGTGCTACCATAGATGGTCGTGTCATCATCATAGATCTCAACGAATGATTTAAGTATGTGTTTTGGGAGATCATTGATGTAGACCAGGAAGAGAGTTGTGCCCAGGATGGACCCCTGAGGGACTCCAGCATTAATACTGTGGGCCTCTGATTTCTGCCCATCAACCACTATTCTTATGATCCTATCAGAGAGAAATGATTTAATAATTGAGAAAACATTTCCAGTTATACCGTAGCTGTAAATCTTGTGAAGTAGGCCTTTATGCCATACCTTATCGAAGGCCTTTGATATATCAAGAGCAATTGCCCTAGAAAGGAGACCTTTGTTGAGAAATTCACTAACCCTATGAGATATAACCATTAGCACATCTGCTGTAGATCTAGCAGAACGGAAACCATATTGTATGTCACTAAGAAGGTTATTTCTGCTAAGGTGGTTGACTACTTCTCTATTTAATATGGATTGCTGCAGCTTACTCCTGACACACAGGAGACTTATTGGTCAGTACTAAGAGGGAGATTACTTATCACCTGAATTCTTAAATACAGGGCATACTGATGAGGTTTTCAAGGGTGTTGGAAAGCACTTCTCCTTAAGGCAACGCTTAAACAGTTTTGTAAGTATGGGGGCAAGTTCTGGTTGAAGCTTTTTCAACACTATAATTGGAATGCTCTCAGAGCCAGTTGCTTTACTGGAATCAAGGTCCTTGATTAGCTTGGCGACCTCACACACAGATATTTGTATGTTGCGTAGTGTCTTGTCTGCTATAGGGAGGAAATACGGGGAGTTGATGGTCTGCGTTGCATGGAGTAGAATTAGCTGCAAAGTTCTTGGCAAATAGTTTGGCCTTGTCTGATGTTGAGGAAATGACCTCAGGTCTATTGATAATGTTTGGGATAGAACGCACACTTCTGTTCAGGATCCTATTTGTTATTTGTCAAAACTGGTGGGAACCAAGCCGCTGATCAGCTACTTTGGATTTAACGGACTGAGCATATAGCTCTCTTACATTTTTTATTACTCTTTTACAGTGGTTGCTGGTGATCCTGAAAGCAGCTTTAGCCTCAGTGCATCTATTACGTTGGTAGTTATGGAAAAAGTGGTTTCTGTGCGCGATGGCAGCAACACATTCTGGGGAGGACCATGGCTGGCTGTAAGGTTAATGAAAAAAAAATACTTCTAATATGTGTATTCATGCATTTTTCTCTCATATATATAATAGTTCTATGTTCACATATTATATATCGTAGATAGAAACTTAGTAATTTAGATAAAAAACATTTCACCAGATGCGACAAAGTTCTTTATTGCAATAAACATATTTATTTTAAATTTTAAACAACGCTTATATGACGGAGAACACAACTCCGACTTTCATACGCAGGCCAAGCAGTCGAAAATATCACCATAGACGAACAACACGCGGACAATATATTAAATTTTCTTCCATTTACGATCCCTAGAGAGAAAAATGTTGAAAATTCTGAGGAGGGTTGTATATCGCCGAAATATTAATGTAAAAAAATAAATATTAGTTTATTTTATATAATATTGCGTTGTAATTTGGTTTATATACGTATTTCATGCATATTTTATTTTAATATATATATATATATATATGTGTGTGTGTGTGTGTGTGTGTATGTGTGTGTATGTGTGTGTGTGTGTGTAAAATAATAAAATCAAAAGGATGTAGTGTTTACAATGGTACACTTCAATCTACTATAAATACCAGTCTTTATGTAGCGATAATTTTATCCCAACCGAATAAAAAAGCTCAATATGCAATGGAGAGTAGAGCTTATTCTAAGAGAAAGAAAGTTGAAACTCTAAGTTGAACTTTACAATCCAAATTTATTGTTTGACTGAATACTCCTAAATACAATTTACAAACTCCTTATTACGCGGAGTTTCAAATAATGCTATTCTTGCTTTTCTTCTCATCAGAGGACAAAAAGAAATCAGCAAATTATATTTGTAGCAATGCTAGAATTTGCTAGTTATGGCATTAAGTGAAACCTCAATTTATTGTAGTTATAAATTGCAAAGAAAAACAAGTGAAAAATTGTCGGATATGTAATATATATATATATATATATATATATATATATATATATATATATATATTATTACATTTTCACCACATACAAGGCACATTGCCACTTTGGTGTAGGGGGCTACTAACAGGAACAACACTCACTGGGGTACTATGTAGGGATTTGGGCAGCAAGATGTTGGTTCACGTTGAACTTGAACTTCTGCATGTCAGTACAGTTGGGGAAGCAGGGACCTGGAATTGAATTCCAAAGTATAGCGGTTCTGGGGAAGAAACTACTGGAGTAGAAAGATCTTTTACATCTAGTGATCTCTACAGTGTGGGGGAGGGATTTTGCAGCCTGTCGGGTCTATCGAGGGTGTTCACGTCATGGGGGCACAAGTGCTTACACTTCGTCAGAGCATTCACCATTATAATACTTGTAGAAAAGGCAGAGGGATGCAACGTTTCGTCGATGGGACAGAGGCTGAAGCTTAGATGCCAGTCCAGGGCCTATCAGATTTGCGACTCTCTTTTGAACCTTGTCAAGGAGCGAGAGACTAGTAGCCGATGCTCCAGCCCAAATATGACAGCAATACTCCATATGGGCGAATAGTTGCCTTATAGAGGTACAGGATACTTTTGGGTGTTAGTAGTTTTCTAGCACGGTAGAGAGAGCACACCTTCCTTGCAGCGGTCCTGGCAATGCCTCCGATGTAATTGTTCCAACTCATGTTTCCTGTGAACGTTAGGCCAAGGAGCTTGAAAGACGTACTCTCAGATAAAGAGTCGTTGGCCATTGCTATAGGTGGTAGAGAAGGTTTCTTGTAATTATTGAATGAAACTAGTTTAGTCTTGGCGGCATTGAACGTGCCCATCCATTTTTGTCCCCCATTCCACTACAGATTGGAGGTCATCCTCTATTGTTTCTGCAATTTCTTTAGATATGTGTTCATTTGTTTTCCTGTCGTGCCTGTTATAGAGTGTGGTGTCATCAGCATATATACCCATCCCAGAGGAAATTTTGTCGGGGAGGTCATTTATGAATATCAGGAACAGTAGAGGTCCAAGGATAGACCCCTGGGGCACTCCCGAATTTATATCATATTGTTTAGATGTACGACTGTCGAGGACAACCTGGATTTTTCTCTTATCTAAAAACGATTTAATTATGTTAAGTATTCTACCAGTGATACCGTATGATCTAATCTTCCTGAGGAGACCCTCATGCCATACTCTGTCAAAAGCCTTAGATATATCTAGAGCTACCGCTCTGCCCTCCCCCGCTTTGTCCAGTGAATAGTATATACGTTCAGAGATTACAGTTAGGATGTCTGCTGTGGAACGGGTTTGTCTAAATCCATATTGTTTGTCAGTCAGAAGCTTAGCATCTGTAAGGTGATGGACTAGAGCATGGTTAATTATGGTCTCAAATATTTTGGCAAAAAGTGGGAGGAGGCTAATGGGGCGATAATTTCATGGGTCAGTTCTTTCGCCAGAATTCTTGAATACTGATACCACAGAAGCCGTTTTCCAACAGCCCGGAAAGCAAGATTCATTAAGGCATTTGTTGTAGAGTTTGGAGAGAACTGGAGCTAGTTCAGCTGAGCACTTTTTTAATAGCACAGCTGGGATGAGATCGGGTCCACATGCTTTTGAAGTGTCAAGGTTTTTTATGATAGCACGTACTTGAGCAGGGATGATTCATGCTTTCACTCTCTGTTTCACTTGCTACTTCTCTTTTCGAGACAGCAGTAAATTAGTAGCAACAGTAGTCGCTGAGCGACGTGGTTGCTATGGAAACCAATCATAAAAAGCGTCGCTTACATATTTTTACGATTTAGAACACGAGAAAATTCATCATTAATTTTGTTTTACTGAACGAAAATTTAAAAAAATCACAATATAACTGAGAAGGTGATCGATAAACTGTATTCATTGTTTGAAATTTAGTCGAAAAATGAGTGAGCAGTGAAGCTTTAAAGCAGTTCTAAATTACTAAAACTGCCACTTAACCATATATTCAAATAAGGTAGTGTCTGAATGATATATATAATATGAAAAAATGTGGTTTTGTTTTTGACACTTTTTTTTCTGCAATAAATCTGAATCTATAAAACCATGTAAAAAATATAAAGAATAAAACATAAGACCGAAAATCATAATGACGGTTTCACCTCAACAATGACTATATTTTCAGCATTCAGTGCCAACACTGTCTCTACTTTATAGAAATGATCTTCTAAAGAATATTATTTAGAAAATTAACGTCTGCGTTGGTGCTACCACCCTGTACCATGGATCACTTGAAATATGCAACTAATTTAGAAGTTGACCAAAGTTCAATTATTGATTGGATATAAATGGCTTGTTTTGTTTTACTTTGTTAAAGTTACGTTTGTCTTGCAATCGTAGGCGTGCCCCCTTTTCTTCCTGAGATTATAATGGATGTCGCGGCTCTTGATGAGGAATCGACTGTAAAAGTTTTTTCTTTCTTTATTAGCAAATATTTCTCGCAGTTCGTATATTAGATGTATTGCCCTTTCTGCTTTTTTCTTTTTAATCGGTTCCCTCTATCGCTCTTAACACTTTCTCACACCCGAGGCTATTCTCTATCTCTACAAATTTACTATCAGACCATGTATGGAGTATTGTTGTCATATTTGGACTGGTGAATCTCTATCCCATTTGATTTTTGTTTTCGTAAAAGTACAGAATCGTAGCTGTAATTTGATTGGATTCTCTCTTTTTTTTATTGTAATCTATCTCATAGACGTAATGCTGTTTGACTCTTTCTTTTTATTTTTTAATAAATACTGTTATGGCATGTGCTCTTCATAATTGCCCGATCTATTCCTTGCTTCCTTTGTTCTAACTCGTTTGACACGTTGGTCTAATGGTCTTCATCAAGTCATTGTTTTATACTTCATTATAATACATTTTTTTTATACTCTAGTGTTTTTTTTCCAATGACTGCAAATTTGTAGAACTCTCTTCCTGTTGATTGTTTTTCTCTTGATCTTTTTTTAACACCAAGTTCGATAAGTATCTGCTGACTTTGCGTTAATCATACTTAGTTTTTGTTAGCTCTTTACATTGAGTAGCTTGTCTGGGGGCAATTTCCATTAAAATTGATAGTATTGCAAAGAATAAAGAAATTACTTTAGAACATAACTTTGATTTAATGGACAAATATTTCATTTCCGTGGACCAAAAATATCCTCCAATGTTAGCTCTATACATCAAGTGGCTTAACACCTTGTCTGGAGCGATGTACATGAAACTTGATAGTATTGCAAAGAATAAAGAAATGTCAATTACATTAGTACATAACTTTGATTTAATGGCAAATATTTCATTTCCGTGGACCAAAAATATCCTCCAATGTTAGATCTTTACACCAAGTGGCTTTACGCCTTGTCTGGAGCGATGTACATGAAAATTGATAGTATTGCAACGAATTAAGAAATAACAATCACACTAGTACATAACTGATTTAATAGCAAATATTTCGTCCACATAAACTAAAAATATCCCTCAATTTTAGCTCTTTACATCAAGTGGCTTAACACCTTGTCTGAGGCGATGTGCATGAAATTTAATAGTATGGCAAAGAATAAAAAAATACACATTACTTTAGTACATAACTTTGATTTACTGGCGAATATTTCGTTCACGAAAACTAAAAATATCCTCCAATGTTTCTCGACGAGAGCATTCAGTCCATCTCAGTATTCATCACTGCTGCAATTGTTCGAATCAGTTTGTCAATATATTTTGCCTATATACTTAACAACACTAACAAAGGCTAATGTTATTATTTACAACGAAAATCGATACGTGATTGTTCTATTCCGTCTCGATATTTTGTTTACACTTGCAGAATAAAGGAATCGGTAATCGCTTGTCGAGGTGTAAAGGAGACATTTAAAAGAAAATTAGGCCTAATAAAAGCTCGGCTATGATTGGCTGAAGAGAATTGGCTTATTTGATTGGTGGACAAAAAAGAAAGTGTTTAGTCGACAGTGATGACAGGAAGATCGGCGAAATTAGCTGAGTCGATTCGTTAGATCTTTTTTGAGATGCACATCACAACGAGAGATGTTCGTCACGCTCAGATTGAATGGACGCATCTTCAGAACACGTCCTCGTTTTATTTTAAGTTTGAAAGAAAGACACACTCATGCTCATACGTTCGCAAACGCGTATACGCACACACTTACACGCATATGCAACTCTGCACACATGCACACATGCACTTCTAGTAAAGAGAGAGAGACATATATAGAGACAGAGAGAAACGAAGAGAGAGAGAGAGAGAGAGAGAGAGAGAGAGAGAGAGAGAGAGAGAGAGAGAGAGAGAGAGAGAGAGAGAAATAAATAATTTATTAACAATAAAAATGGCGGACTGAAGGAAGTGAAATCGAAGATATTATATTTAACATAGAGTAAATGTTTAATTTTATTACCTGTACAATTCCTGTATTAATTTTTTTTTCTTTCTTTCTAACTTATTTTCTTTCTGGATTCTTTTAGTGCTTTCTTTCCTTTCTTCTTCTTTGTTCGATGCTTTTCTTTCGTTTTTTCTTTCTTCATTTTTTTTCCTTTCTTTATTTTATATTTCTTTTGTCTTTTCTTTATCTTTTTTACTTCGTGTCTACCTTCCTATTCGTTTTTTTTTCCTTATCTTTTTTCCTGTGTAAATCTTTTATTTTCTTTCATTTTTCCTTCGTGTTTCTTTCGTATTTTCTTCCCTTCTTTTTCTTCATCCATGTCTTCCTCTCTGTTTTCTTTCTTTCCTTTTCTTATTCCGTGTCTTTCTTCCTATTTTCTTTTTTTTCCTTCCTTCATATACTCCTTCTAATTTTATTTCTTCATTTTCTTCTTCTTCTTCTTCTTCTTCTTCTTCTTCTGTGTTATATTTCCTATTTTCTTTCTTTTATTTTCTTCTTCCATGCCTCTTTTTTTTATTTTTCTTTCCCTTCGTTCTTTCGTGTCTTTTCTTCCTATTTTCTTTATTCACATCTCCTTTTCTTACGTTCTTCTTTTTCTTTATTTCTTTCTTTTCTTTTATTGTTTGTTTATTTGTTTCTTATTTTTATTCTTCTGTCCCTTTTATCGCCATTTTCTTTCTCATTTCCTTTTTTCTTCTTTCCATTTTTTATTTTCCTCCTCGCCATCATCAGCGACCACGAAGGAATAAACGAAAGAATAACCAACGCAGACAGTACGTAGTGGACAATTTTCTTGTAACGAAGTTCGCATACTTTTAAACCGCTTAGATTACAAAACCGTTTCAAAGTATCCTGTTTCCATCTGCCAACCTTGATCGACACTCAATCAATGTCAACGATTTTGAATTGATACGGACCCCCTCCCTCCCGCAAAAGACCAAGCAAAAAATTGAAATGATCTTCAAGTTTGTCATTTTCAGGCAAACACAATCTATATTCGGACTACTGTTCTCATTTTATATTTTATTTTCATCTGTTTCGGTCGATATAGACTTCGACCTTCTTCATATGCATCTTGTCAAACTCAAGAATCTTTCTATAAAACTCAGAAAGGACCTGTGGCGTGAGAAATATAAGTACTAAGTAATAATCAGTTTTAAGTTATAGTCTTCTGCGTGTTTTTGGTTCAATTTTCAGTGCGGGCGATATTAAGAAAGCGATTACGAATGACATAAAGCTTCTAAACGGCGGTGGTTTACAGAACGTAAGGTCCTGGATATGACCTTAAACTATATCCAATGGTAAGGCCCCAGCTTGTGGGCTTTAGGGAGTGTGGAGCCACCCTTTAATTGCCATTGCTCCCAGGTCCACTCTGACCCAGAGTGGTAGTACCTGTTAGGGTTCCGACTTGAAAACAACAAATATATTCTATTAAAAAATTTTTCTTCCGAATCTTTGGATTCGGCATTAAATAACCCGAAAAGGGTTGATATGCCGTAAAACAAAAACAACCAACCAACCAACCAACCAACCAACCAACCAACCAACCAACAGAACGTGAGCAAGCTTCCTTGTAGATGATTATGACGATGATGATGATGATGATGGTGGTGGTGGTGATGGTGCTGGTTCGAAGAGATATAAAGATAAAAACCTACATTGCCGGTTCGTTGAACCATAACCCACTCATAAATATGGCCTCGTATGTCATATTTACACGTTGATTTCTGACAGACATTGAAACTAAAAACAATCAACAGTAATTAAAAAAATTAAAGGAGCATAGTTTTAAGAATTACTTTTAACATAATTAATTTATAAATTTCAAGAAAATCATTGTAATTTCTAAAGATGTTTTCAACACAAAAATGCATCAGTAATTTATTTAATTCCTTTAAATTCCGGCCCGTCAGTTTGAAAAAAAAAAAAAAAAACTTGTTTTTTTGCAAAGATATTAGCGTAAAAAAAAAAAAAAAAAAAAAAAAAAAAACAATGTCAATCCGTCTAAATAAAACTCGGTTGTTTCTTGTTCTTGACATAAGAATCCCAGATTGCTCGAAATATCACCCGAATATATAATCAGTAGAAGTTGTCGCTTCGTAAAGAAGTAGACTGTTGTAGATTATGGCCTTGTCGTACATTTGTCGTCCTTTAATTTGTCGTACATAATTATTAAAACCCGTTATTTCGCATCCGTCTGTATTTTGAGAATTGTTCAAGGACGTACTTTCTGGCGGGGTCAGAAATCAATCAATCAAATGTGAGAATAAGAAAGCACAGCGAATGGAAAGTTACGTCATCGAGGAAGAAAGATTGGGTTTGCTGAATTACAGTTTAGCTGGTATGTAAGAGAGCGAACTCAGACAAACGATATGGACACGTAAGCTTTTCTCGTTCGTTACATGCTTCGTAGATCAGGTCGTTAATTTTGGGTGACTAAACATTGGCAACGAAGAAAATGTTGGCGAGACAGATGATTAAGTGCATTTTCTATGAATAAGAAAATGTCTTCTTTTATTAAGAATTATTAAAGAAAGTTTCTTTAATGAACCACAGAAGAAACGTTGCGAGTCTGTCTCTGCTATGTCGTTATTGTCACGACAGGTGGTCGACTGAGCTTCAGTCTATCGTCCCTCTGTAAAACATTAACAACAAACACTCTCTAGCTACAACCAACTCCACCAATTTCTTTAACACTCTTTGCCGGAAATTAAACGAAAATTAAATGAGCAAATTTTTTTTTCGAGAAGTGCATAGTAGTACGCCGGGATAACGATGATTTCTGACCATGCCCAAGGGATGATGGATGACACATGCTGAATTGTGAAGCAAATGTTGCACAATCACTAACTACTTCTCTCCTGAGTCGACACTGCTTGCTTTTAGTGGCAAGGAATAGTCTATGACGACTGGAAACAATGTCGAGATAAGTGCAGAGCACACGCACTACATGCTATTACAAAATTTTAATACTGACCACGCCCAACGATGCTTAACTTCGGTGATCTAACGGGAAACAGTGTGACAAGTGAATATGATACTTGAGACTAAGTTATTAGTACTATTGGTATGTGGAAGACAATACCGCGCGGTTTCTTCCCAACTGACTATAACATGGTCATTTTCAAGTTTAATGTAAACTACTTGTTGAGCAGTCATTTTAAATAATCGAATCCTACCCAATTTCATCATTACCCATCATCACGCGGCTGTTCTCATCATCCATATGACACTTATTAACTTTAATCCACGAGTGGACTTTACCCTGTATAAGCAGTGACATATGGTTAAAAAAACCAAAACAACACAGTGTTATATTCTCTACGACGCAATATTGCATTCAAATAAATACAATACACTTTACAGCACTTGTATCTATCTCTATATTAAGAAAATTGAAAGAGATTCTCGACAAATAATGCATAATCACAATTTATGCAATTAAAATTTATAAATAAATAGGATAAAAAACGATTTGTTAAAATACTAAAACGATGACGTTGATTTCATTTGTTTGTGATATAATGAATAAGTACATCAGGGGTTCTCTACACAAGAATATGATTGGCTGGTTAAGTCATAAATATCAACTGGTAGATCATATTGCATAAGACATCGAAAAATAAACCTCATACTTAAGGATATACCAGCTCTGACCACAAATATCCGTTCTGTAAGACGACATCTTTGATTATTAGTCGAATGTTGTATCCAAAACAACTCAGTTACATTCAGCAATTATATTTCATTTGGAGGACATGTCAGTTTCACCCTGGCATAAATTATTGGGACGTACTCGAAAACCTACATCAAAGACGTTTACGAAAAGCTTTAAAATTAACTGGCAAGACCGTCGAACCAGCATAGGTGTCTTGGATTCGTCTAGTTGCTTTAGGACAGAGGCTTTAACTGTTAAAAATCGTTTCAGATGAGATGGTTATGTTTTAAGAATGCGTGACCAGTCTTACTTAAGAAAATATTTTTTCTGAACTGAATGTGGGAGTTAAGGGTTTTGGAAAACAAGAGAAAACGTAAAAATGATTCTTTGAAAGGGTATGAAGAGATGTGGAAGTGATCACATTACATGGGAGCGAGTGAATTCGGGAAATTGGAGTAAAGAAATGGAATTAGGGTTGATATGAAAAATTCTTAAGTGGATAGATCATTACGCTGCTGAACTGAAAGCTGCAAGAACAGTGCGTCGCGAATACAATAATATAGTATGCTTTGATACCACAAGAATTTTGTTATTGTCTCCGGTCAGTAAAGGAAACATTTTACAGGAAGTTATTTATTTTTGTTCCAATACGGAGTGCTCTTTTTGTAGAGTTTTATGCGTTTGTCGAATGTTATAAAAAAGCAAGAAACCAAATGATAAAATAAAACCAATCAACTACGAGTTATGAAAATGAAATATTTATTTTTACAAAAACATACACATTTAAACAACTTTTACATATACACACGTACTGATATAACAAGGCTTGAACGCTAATATTAAGTCTATAACGTCTTAAGGTGCAAGGGAAACAACTCTTATTACTTTCGAAATCAATTAATCAGATGAGTTTGAAAATATGATTTTCGAAATCAATTAATCAGATGAGTTTGAAAATATGACTTTAGTCAATGAGAAATTACAGAGAAATCTTTGCATTTACCTAAAGTTCGTTTCTTTAGTTGATGCTGGGAATACCATTTGAAGTTTCTTACGGCTGTAACGACATCCTAGAAACACTGCCGCAGTTCAAACTAGTAGCTAGCTCACAGATTAACAAGTGAGATTAGGATAAGCCGAGACTCGAACCTTGTTCAGAAAATGGAATGTTAGAATTTAGCTATTGTTAATTTCTATTGGAAATTTCTATATAAAAAAGTTCGATATTGTTTGTATTGTAAAAAGAATTTGATTGTTCGTTCTTTTATGAAAACTGAATTAAAAATGTCAGCTAAAAGGAATGAACAATACAAATTAAAAATATATTGTAAAAAAATAGGTTAGTTGAGAATTATTTGTTTGCAGAAGTGTGTTTTGGACAAACATGTGCTTAGCCACGTGAGTTGGTCACGTTTTGGAACTACACATCTGACGTCATAGAAAAAAAGGGAATTCTCAATATAGGAGCTAGGATTAGTCAGATCAGACAGTCGGGCAGTCAAGCTCGAACAGTCAGCAGAGTCGGTAGGAAGGAGCTGATATGGCCAGAGGAGGGTTCCCTTAGAGGCGAAGGGATAGAAGTTTAACCATGTAGAACCAATGTGAATTCCTGACGTCATCATCATTCGACCGGTCGAATGAAATAAAGAATCACCATCGATATTTATAACTGTTCCTATTTACAATGCCTCCCCACGGGACAGAGTTAGACACTGGGGTCGTTTTTTAATGTGGAGAAAAGGAACAAAAATAAAAATTGTCCCAGTCGTGAAGGATTTCTCCTCCACTGACAGAGAACAAGAAATATAAGTGTAGCATCTGAAGAACATATACTACACTTTGATCTTGTCCCGAAGGCCAAGTAACTGATATTTGTAACTGTTTGTCTTCGTGTCATCATTTCACAAATTGAAAGTAATGCATTAATCCTCTTATTATGAATATTGTGTAACTCTCCCAAGAATATGTATCCCTATCCCCCTCGCTATATGTGTTAAGAAAAAACATCCCATAACTGTATAAATGTCCCCCCCCCTCATCATTGCTATATATATGTCCGCGTCGTCTCTTTTCAATATGAATGTCCTCTATGCAACAGATCGGTGTGTCCTTTCATACAGAATTTTCTGATTATTCTTTTTTTTTTAATTACATTTTCACCCTTTGGTATGGTATATATTCTAGATTGTTTATTAGGTGTTCTCTCGAACGTCTTCCTAGATTTTTCTTAAATTAATTAAAAGGAATATTTACGTATTTTTGTTTGTTTATTTCATCATTTATTAGTTATTAATTATTTATCATGCTATTAATCATTGTAAAACATATTATTAATTATATTATTATTTATTTATTTTATTATTATAAATTAAATAATTAATTATTTACTATTTATTAATTATGTTATTATTCATTGCAACATATATTATTTATTTATTTTATTATTATAAAATAAATAAATAATTATTTATTATTTATTATGTTATTAATTATTATAATGCGTATATTATATTATTAATTATTATTTTATTATGGATGTTATTATTATAAAGTAAATATTTTAATATTCTATTCATTTCTATAAAGAAAAATAAAATGTTATAACAATTTCATAAGGGATGTGATCTTTCATGACAGGAGCTTGATTTTCCTTACTTTGCCCTCATGGGGAGGAAAGTAAATTCCATTGTATCACTTCTATATGCTTTATTATTGTACCTATTTACTATGCCTCCCCACGGGACAGAGTTAGACACCAGGGTCGTTTTTTTAACGTGGAGAAAAGGTACAAAAATAAAAATTGTCTCAGTCGTGAAGGATTTCTCCTCCACCGAAAGAGAACACGAAGTGCAGCATCTGAAGAACAGATGGTATTTATTTGCTCCCCCACCGAGCAAATTAGGCACAAGGCCAATTTTTAATGTGAGGAGTGAAGGGAGGGGGGAAGGGAAAAAGGGGACCAGCTCCCGAGAGGTGGGAAATGGGAGCTGGTTAAAGGTCAAGCATGTGGGGTTGCCCCCACATCTGGTCTTTGCTTACAGTATCTGCCGGAACAGATGCTACACTTTGATCTTGTCCCGAAGGCCAATTTATGCTTTATTATTGTATTACGTTGCCTTGTTTGACATTGTTCTTCGCATTGCTTTTATTATTGCATTGTGTCTTATTTCTACCTAAGTAATGTCTCCATTCACAACTTCAAAATTGTTAAGTGAAAACTGTTTGCAATAAAAGCTTACATTTACAAAACGAAATCATCTTAGGAAAGAAAGAAAAAAATGAATTTTAAGATCGGATCAGTGAAATGGCGCCAGAGAAGTGAGAACATGTATCTTACTTTGACAACAGCAGATTTAATGAACATTTCGGAGCAAAAGATGGGGGGGGGACATGTTTTTGAAAGATGCGCCTATTTGATCTGTGCGTTTATTGATAAAAATATATTTCTAACTGAAATTTGATAAACCAAGAAAAATGCGATTTCGAGTTCAGATTCAAGTTCGATAGACCGACCAATGGAAACGAGTTGGGCGAATTTAAAATAAAATGCATTCATTCAATCTGAGCGTTTAGCAACGGGAATGTTATTATAAATTTTATGTGTAACAAACCAACGGTAATGCTATTCCAACCTTAAGCGTGAAAGACCAACGAAAATGCAATTTCTTATTTAAGCGTTACAGATAAATTTAACACTTTATTTAAAACCCAAGAGTGACAAACCAGCGCAATTACTATTTCGACATTAAACGTTGCAGACAAACGAAAATGTTACTTAAAATTCAAGCGTGACAGCCCTATGAAATGTTATTTCAAACTTTAAGTGTGCCAAATCAGCGACAATGATATTTAAAATTAAAGTGTAACAAGAGAAATGCTATTTCAAACTTAAGCGTGACAGACCAACTCAAATTATACTTCAAATTTAAACGTGACAGGTCAAAGAAAACGCTATTTAAATGTAATCGAAAATGAAATGATATTCTCCAATTAAATTCTAACCGGCAAATGAAAATGGTATTTCAGATCTGAGGATGACAGACCGACAAGAATGCTAATTAAAATTCAACCGTGACAAACCGACAGAAAATGCTATTTCAAAATTAAGGTTTACAGGTTGAAAAATATGCTATTTTAAATTCATACGTGACCTACTGGCGAAAATGCTATTTCAAACTGACCGTGACGACCGACCGACAGACAAAGCCACTTATGGAAATCCGGTCGCAACTAAAAATTATTTAAATTGTAAACCAAACTTTTTCACCCATTGTTGCTTTTATGTGTCAGTTTCGCATTCACTTTCATGCACGATTGTCACGACTGGTCACGGTATTACCAGACGACGATAATGTTCGAAAAGGATTGTGTTCTATTTTCATGCTTGTTTGCGCGTCTTCGCTGCGCGTACCTTTGCTTGTCAAAAGTCCATTTAACTGTCACCCGACATTATCCCCCACACAGATGAGATATGCCGCAGTCTGGATTTTTGTAGCAAACAGCGCCATTCATTCGGATGGTGTGAACAGATAGTAACATATGTAAGTAAACTTTTACAAAATCGCCTTTTCATCGAAGGAGTGGATTTAAATAAGACACTCCCTTACTCTGAAACAATCGATTGATGAAGAAGCTCACGGTCATCTTGAACAAGAGCCAGAGATTAATAGAGCAAATTGAAAGGTGAAATAAATAAATAAAAACAATAGCGCGTTCATAATATTGATCTACTTTAGTGAGTTATATCTAGGCATGTGTCAGGTGTGGGTTAGAATTTAGATTAGTTTCTTTACGGAAGTTGCATCAGACAGAGCATGAAACCACTTTACGCAAAGAGCTAAAAATAACGGCAGATAGTAAACCCGACAAGCAACTAAATCCTCTCCTACACAGTAGAGATCCATTAGTGTAAGATTGCCTTCTACTCCAATAGTTTCTTCCCCAGAACTGCTAGACTTTGGAATTTCCTTCCAGGATTCTGCTTTCCCAACTGTACTGACATGCAGAAGTTCAAGTGTCATGTGAACAGACATCTTACTGCTCATCCCTCTTCATAATATCCCTGAAACTTATGTCCCCGATAGTAACGCTATACTTCAAAGTGTAACTGTGCCTTGTTTGGGGCGAAAATTGAATAATAATAAACAATCCTCAAAGACAGAACATACCCATTGATCTTAAGCAATAGCGGACGATGCCAGATAACCTTGCTAGACTAGGATAAATTGGTTGTTTCAAATTAAGTCAAGTTAAAATAAATGTTTATATAAATATAAACTAGTAATAATAATGTTTGGAGAAATAGTAGAAACAAAAAGTTGAGTTTTTGGAGCTGACAAGAGATATTGGACTCCCCGAGCGACTACTAGGTGAGTTGAATCCACCAGACTGGAAATGTGAATAAGAACGGTGCTTGCAAAAGAAGTGTAAATATTATCTTATCGATGATTTCTGTGTTGGCATTTTTCTTCAGAGAAGTTAAAGATGTTTATTCCAGGTCCGATGGTCCAAACAGGTGAACCAAGATCCAGCTGAATGGAACCTATCGGACGAGAAGTTACTGTCCCTTTCAATGTTTTGTAATCTATAAATGTCTTGTGAACAGTCTCTTAAATGTTATACACACGTTAATATAACCACTAGATGACCAATATACAATCATATATAGTTATGTATACACACAGAGACCCAAAAATCTACCAGCGTTTCAAACCACTGTATATAACATCTATCGATTTGGTTCCCACTAGACGATACATGAATTAAGACATGCATATATATATATATATATATATATATATATATGTGTGTGTGTGTGTGTGTGTGTGTGTGTGTGTGTTTGTGTGTGCGTGTGTGCAGTTATAAGTAATAGGAAACCAGTCACTGGAAGATAATTCCACAAGCTACTGAAATAGGAAGCTGTATTATAACGTGGCACATGAACAGCAAATTGATGAAGACCACTAGATCAACGGATTAAACGAGCTAGAACAAAAAAAAAAAAACGGAATAAATCTGATACTTGTGGAGAACATGCTATTATTTGAAGAAAAGATTGAGACTAGCAACATCATGTCCATTTGGATTTAGAGAAGAAAAAGAAAGCATTAGGTTGTATAAATTGGAGAATAAACGCCAATGTAGAACGCATCGTGGAATGGCTGACACATATATGTGTGAGTTTATGTTGGGGCAGAAATTTAACCTTTTTTTGTACTGCTACCCACGTTTTGTCTGTAGTTTTGAGGTAATGGGGTAACTTTTTAAAGAAGTTTAATCGATCGAAACACGCAATCGCATATATTATAAACAGTACAAAATATGTTTTTAGTGGTGTAAGTTTCAAATATCTTGCAGCCAGTGTTGTAGCCCTGCAGACCGATAACGATGACGATAAACACAGTTATACAGAGTAGAACGATAAAATTGTCGCCCTAGAAAAGACGACATGATTCTATTTCCGTTTGATAAAAACCGGTTCTCATTTTCTGTTGCAGACTATCTACTAATTGACCAGTTGCGTACAAATCCCAAGAGCGATAGCAGCTTTTTATCATGTCTGAATTTGACATAATGTTCAACGATCGAGCGGAGATGCGTTGCTGTGCAACTCATGCACTCTACCGATCCAAGTTATGACTACAAGACTATTACCAGCACCCTATAAATGCAAGTCTGGACGGTTCAACGCCCGAGGGCGTTCCCAGGGTAATGAAAACAAAGTTACCGGTCACGATTATGGTGTTTAGTGTGGTTTCAATTGAGTGCTAATTCATGCCACCCCATGTCTTCGAAATCGGCATCGAAGTGGACTAGAGTATTGTCATGCGGGAGGAAAATACAATTGCTGATCTTGACCCCGTTTCTTGATTTTAATAACTTATCTTAATTTCCTAAAAAAATAAAGCGTAATGGGTTTTTGTAATTGTGGTACCCTTTGCCAGCAAATCTGTCATCACTACTTCGTTCTGATCGCAGAAAACTGCGAGCGTGACTTTGCCATTCTGCACTCTTGCTTTCTTTTGAGGTGGTTCGTCAAAATGCTTCCACTGCATTAACTAGGTTTTGGTCTCTGGATCATAGTGATAGATCCAGGTTTTATCCTGTGTAATCAGTCCTTTGAAAAAAAAACTCATCACATTGATATATATTCAAATGAATCCTTAGGCACTTGATGCATTCTGGCTTCCAGAAAAATGTTCGAAAACGTGGGAATTCATCTGGAAAATACACTATACAAATAGTCATGAATGATAATTTCCATGGAAACTGCACTAATTTAACTTGGTCTAATTGGCAAATAGTCACGCGTCGATCTTCTGAAAGACGCAGAAATACCTTACATCTCGCGGAAAGGGGATAGCTAGGCCTGGGATCTGTTTCTACAGACTTTTGTATGTTTGAATTCACAATAGCAGCGTTTTACATCGTTATTTAATAGGGTATTATTACCATACCTTTCTTTTGATTCATCAAAAGTCTCCAGGAGTGCGCGTTCTTTCAAATACAAAAAACAGATCACTACACAACACTCAACAGGCTCCATTTCACACCTGAATCAGCTCAAACAACTGTAAATCAGAAACCACAATTAGTTCAAAGCTGTAATTTCTTGCACAACCCATAAAGATAAAATCATTGTACATGTAAACTTTCAGTTAGATCAGATAACCGGAAGTGGATCAAGTGCATTACTTATTGAACGGACAACGTATTGTCATTAGCCCCCTTCTAAATTTAGTATGTCACACTTTTAGCTTTTAATACATTGTATTCGCTTTTACATTATTTTATTTCCAATGATCTTCAGATTTTGTTTTACAAGTTTCTGTTATAAAAGGACACTCCTTGCTAAATCGTTTTCACTAGAGAATATGAAAAATATTTTGTTTTATAACTTCTAGATCAAGTTTAAGGTGAGAAGTCTACAAAACTCTTTTAACGTTGTAACGTTTGTAGTGGATTGCGCGTTAGATTTTCGTTTTAATCATGTTGATAACAAAAGAATACAAGAATTAATTGTCAAGATACCAAATGAATAATAAGATTAAAGCTTATTCGTATTATTTGGAGTCTTCGGACTAGTGTTCTCATCTTGAATGTCACTTTTAGAACGTTTCGGTCGATGTAACCTCCGACCTTCTTCAGATGTATCTTGTCGAACTCGGATATTTTTCTATCGAACTCAGGTATTTGGACGAGATCTCAAACGGAACCATTATTTACTTCATACTCTCGTTCCGTCAGCCATGACTGATTCTCGAGTTCGACAGAAAAAAGTCCCGAGTTCGACAAGCTACAATTGAAAAAGGTCAGATGTTATATTGCCCGAAATGTTGTGAAATGTGAAATTGACACTCAAGATTAGAACGCTAGTCCGAAGAATCCAAATAACACGATTAACCAATCATCATCTAAAAAAATTCAGAAACGTAAGAGTAAAGCTTTGTGAAGAGTTTTCCTTCTTCGAGATTAGTTGCCGATTCTAGAGCTATAGAAACTAGTCTACTCCATTATTTCAGTCATAACACGGGTTAAATGAGCTGAATTCACGCATTGTTCAAATGTATTAATGAAAGTGGGACAACAGCACTACATGGATTTGAACGCGGAACACCGAGCTTGTCATCTTAGAGATAACGTTTCAGAGAGAGAGAGAGAGAGAGAGAGAGAGAGAGAGAGAGAGAGAGAGAGAGAGAGAGTGAGTGAGTGAGTGAGAGAGGAGAATGATTAAAAGTTTTTACTGGCATACACGAAAGACATTACCAAGACAATCCATCGTAACGACGGAATTTTTGACACGGATTTTTCAAAAGATTTACACACAAGGAATCATCATCGTTTCTGTAATCCGACTCAATGGCGTACCTTTACTGAAACGACACATACAAAGCATTTGTGCATATTTCCCATGACGCAGATATTATTATTACATCGTCCGCTCATAACAGGTGCGACTTCGTATTAATTTTCAATGACCCCATCCACAACGTAGCTAAATAATTAAACTACTTTTAAAAAAACATTAAAGCGTTTTCAACAATTCTTAAAAACGAAAGAAAAAAAATGAAATGCCATGCTATGCGCGTCAGATGCACTATATTGTATCCCACATCGAATACCACCTTAACACGTCCACATTTTACTATTCTACAAACTAAACACCACTTTACCACCGTTTGGCTCTCACATAAATCAGACACGTCCAATAGAAGCACACAAGTCATGACAAAAAATAGTAACTCTCTACTGGGGAAATTTATCTGCTCATACTTTCTTTTTAGTTTTTTTTTTCACCCCTAACAACGTATATTGCCTCTGAAGCGTAAAGGACTACAGTGATAAGAACCAGATCTATAGGGCAAACCCGAATAAGGATTTCGTCAGCAAATCTTTGTTCATATCACATTCAAAATTTTGCATTTGTATACGGTGGACGAAGCAGAGATTAACGAAGGAATTCCAATAGCAAGTGATTTTCTAGCAGCTATTGCCCAGATGTGGCAACAGTACTCCGTCCTTATGCGTACTTGGTTCTTATACAGGTAGAGAATTGCATCAGCAGTGAGATATCTACTGGAGTGGTAGAAGGATTCCACAATTTTTCCTGCGACCTTGGCAACGGATTTGGTTTACGTATTCCATTTCAGATCAGGAATAAAGGTCAGACTTGTCAAAAGATGATAGCCATTCATTTCAATTAATGGCAGACAGGGATCAGAGCGTTCATAATGTAAAGATAGAAGCTTGCTATTTAGATGCATTAAAATCACTTGACCACCTATTTCCACGTGTTAAAGATCAGAAAAGAGAGAATCAGAGAAATCTTGATCGTTTACAGCTTTTGATCTGTTGCCATAGATGGTAGTTTCGTTTGCACAAATGCCTACAAATGATCTTAGGATGTGATTTGGGAGATCATTAATGTAGATCTGGAAGAGAGTTGGGTCCAGGATGGCCCCCTGAGGGACGTAAGGACTCCAGCATTAATACTGTGAGCTTCTGATTTCTGCCCATCAACCACTACTCTTATGAACCTATCAGTAAGAAATGATTTAATAATTGAGAGGACATTTCCAGCTATACCGTAGCTGGAAATCTTGTGAAGTACACCTTTATGCCATGCCCTATGAAAGGCATTTGATATGTCAAGAGCAATTGCCCTAGAAAGGAAGTCTCCGTCGAGAGATTCGCTAATCTGATGAGATAAAACCGTTAGCACATCCGTTGCAGATATATCAGAACGGAAACTATATTGCCTGTCATTAAGAACCTTATTTTTGCTGAGGTGATTGACTACTTCTCTATTCAACACAGATTCCAGCAACTTAATTATGACGCACAGAAAACTTATTTGTCTGTACTGAGAGGAAAATGAGCGATCACCTGAATTCTTAAATACGGAGCATACTGATGAGGTTTTCCATGGCGTTGGGAAGCAATCCTCCTAAAGACAACTCTTAAACAGTTTTATAAGTTATTTAATATTATTTCAACTTGAACTGAACGGAATATTGTATATTATATGCTAAAAGAAAACCTTCAGCGTGCGCACAACTATTAAAAAGGAAATAAACGTCCGCTATTTTTTATTACTAATCGATCCATAACCCTAACCCGCTACATATATATAAACATCAAATACTTCTATAATACAATAAATCTTAATTATAAAACAACATTACAAACCATATGAAATAGCAAAACTCAGAGAAAATAATATAAAAACATAAAAGAGTTATCAAAATACGCAATCAGCAAAAGGCTATTTTCTCTTATGTATCTAATTTCAAGCACGCATTCGATTTCGGACATGGTATTCCAATAAAACTGATCCAAAAATAAAAGCATACGCTGACGAGCTGAATCAGTTATCATTTTCCAATCAAACTACTTTATACCAAATTAGAGTAAACTTGAGAAAAAGATATGAAAATAATGGCAAAAATTCATAAAAATATGTTTCTAAACCATGTTAATGTACTGCCAATTTAAACCGACTTTAATTTTAGTCCACCCTACCCCTCTACTACGTCCACGATCCTGAATAATAATGCAAAGTTTCTATACCTTATCTATTTCTTTTTTTTTTCTAGTTTCCGGCTTCAATTGCTTTCCCTTTACCCGTCTATCTATTTGTATCCATCTACACCTTTTAAAAATTCATTATACTTTTCTTGTTGTTGTTTTTCTTATTATCCCTCTTCTTCCTCTTCTTATTGCTCTTCTTCTTATTATTATTATCCCTCTTCCCCCTCTCGTTCCTCTTCTTCCTCTTCTTCTACTTTTTCTTTTCTTCGTATTCCTTTCTTCTTCTACTTCTTTTTCTTTCTTCTACCATTTTCTTCTTACACCCCTTTCTTCTTCATTCGATCCCTTTTATTAGTTTTGTACTTCTATTCAATTTTTCCTTCCTCATGTTCTTCTTCTTCTTCTTCTTCTTCTTCTTCTTCTTCTTCTTCTACTACTACTACTACTACTACTACTACTACTACTACTACTACTACTACTACTACTACTACTTGCATTGATTTTTCCTCCCTCCTCCTTTTTATATATCTTATCTTTTGATATTCTCATTGATAACCATTACCTCCCAGACTGCCCTCTAAAAAACAAAAAAACAAAAAAACAAGACAAAACAAAAACAAAACAAGATCAGAATCACGTTGAATACAAAAGTGAAAGATTAGTCCAATAAAACGATCAGCACATAAAACTGGAGCGATTGCTGCCTTCTACAAAAAAAAAAAAAAGGAAAAAACAAACCCGATGACTTATCGAACGATCAATTATTTCGAACGTTCACTAATTATTGCTTTTCCATTTTTGTGGACACTTAAAAAGCAGTTTCCCTTTTCGAGAAATGATCAGTCAATACATTCGATTAGAGAAGTCGGATCTTATTTTAGATGCGACAAAAATAAAACGATAAGAGACCGCCTGTCTGTCAGTAGATCTGTCACGATTATGTTTTCACTAACATATATTCTATCTTTTGTCATCTTTAAGTTTGAAATTTGGGTACTTATGCAGAATAAGGATCGTGCGATCGTCGGAAATTTCCGAGCAGTTTACATAAAACCCCGGAAGGTGGCGAACGAATGTTTCGTGATTTTTTTTCTTGTGCAAACGCTGACCAATTTTTCCACTGAAAAAATATTTTTATATTATTACAAATGAAAATTTAATTGAAAAATAAAAGCTGTTTGCTGTCAGAAAGAAAATACAATGGATAATTATTGGACACTTTTTACGAAACTAAGAAAATTAAAATTTAAATCAAAGAAAAACACTCATTGTAAGGTAAGTTTTATGAATAAATATCTGTTTTTTTTTTAATTACCAAGAACTGATAGCAAGTAAAAGAATTAATTTTCTTTTTTATCATTTTTTTTTAAATCAAGACAAATATTTAGTTTTCTTTTTATGTTAAATCAATGTTAGGAAATAAATATTTACTTAAATGGTGTTGACTGCTCCGATTTTATTAGTTCAGAGTTTCGACATCTTTCAGCGTTCTACGTAAACTTTTTTTTTACCCACCTTCACTCCAAACAAGGACTATCGCCACTTGGACGTAAGGTCTACTAATTGAGAACACGAATAAGAAAGATTAAGATGCCAGTTTACGTTGCATTTGAATTTCTGCATATCAGTACAGTTTGGGAAGCAGGTATCAAGAAGAGAATTCAAAAGTCTAGCTGTTCTAGGGAAAAAGCTATGGCTCGAGAAATTCCGACGATAGCACGGTCTTTATTCTCTATAGATGCCGAGACTTTGTAGGTCTCTGGCGCTTTATACTAAATAGAAATAGTAATTTGTTCAAGTCTGAAGTTGTATTGTTTTTTTTTATCTGTCACGCTTCAAGTTTTTTTTATAGAATTGTCGTCAGTCTGTCATGCTCAAGTTTGAAATGTCTTTAAAACTTAGGTTTGAGATCCAATTATAATATTTATACGATGGCTAATTTTTCGATGCAGGATTTTACGTGCAAATTATCGACGACAGAAAAATGGCGCCTTTAGATTTGAAAGGGTTTTCTTAAAATGAGCAGAAGTGTGAAATTGATACAGAAAACATTATCTAAAAAAGTTGCACCGATAGCAAAGAAAATGAAATGGGTACAAAATTGATATTAAATTTTATGCACAGATGAAAAAGAGAGATTGAGATAGCATAACATTTAATAAATGCATTCAAATGAATCCAGAATTTCGTTTTATTCAAGTTATATTTTATTGTTGTTGTTCTCGTTACTGTTGTTCTTCCTTTTCTTCCATTTTTCTTTTATTTTTTTCTTCTATTTTGCTATTTTCACCCTTGTTTTTCATCACTTTTTGTCTTCTATTTTTCTTTTATTCTATTTCTCTTTTTTTTTAAAAATTTTCTCCCTCTTTTTTCCATCTTATCTTCATTTCTTTCTTCTGTAATCTTTTTCTACGTTTTCTATTTTCATCTTCTAGTTTTTAGTTTTGTTTCATTTTCAGTTTTTATTTTCTTGTTCTATATTTCTATTTTTCTTCTTTAATCTTCTTTTTTATATATATTTCTTTTTTTCTATTTTCGCCTTTTATTTGTATTTTATTTCCATCTTTTCTCCTTCGTTCTCTTTCAGTTTGCTTCTTTCCGATCTTTCAAAGAATTTTATTTTAATTTTCTTTTTTTGTATTTTCTTTCCTTCTTCAATCTATCATTCCACTTTCTTTTCGTTCACTGCCTCTTTTTCTTTAGCGACAAGATCCGCAAATAAACATTGTCGCGAAAGGAATTTACATTTGAAATTCGATATAAATTTTAATGAATCGTCCACATCCAATCTGCCGAACGTTCATTAGTCTATACGCGCTTTTATCAATCTTTTCATTAAAATTGCGCGTTTTTTTTTATAGAAACAGAAAAAAAACATGGATGCATTTTCATTTCCATTCATTTTTTGTTTCTTGATGAACTTTTTCTTTGACATTCAAGCCTTCGTCTTTTGATTTATCGCTTTGCTCCAGAAGAAATTCAAACCCGATTTAATTGCTTTCTCAAATTCCAACTTTTATTCTCCCGAATATTTGTTTTGATTTTTTTAATACAAGGTTTAGTCCAATCTATTCATTGACCGTTCGTTATTCAATGAAGGCCGAAAACTAAATATTGAAATCGTTACGTTGCAAATATTTATTTTTGCCGCCATAAAAACATGGCAGTTATGTTTTTATTTATTTTTTATTTTTTAATGAAATCAACACTTTTTTAATATCTTTTTTTATTCAACAAATATTTATTTTTACAAACTACAGAACGATTTGGGGGATATCACTTTCCAGTTTTAGTGGTGGAAAAAATAATACGTCGCGACAATGACGGCGAGGAGACTTTTGTCTTGTCTTTAGAAATACCTTATGCTTTTACTCAGCTTGGAAACATAAATGACTTACTCATACTGCCAATATCTCCTTCGCATTCCTTTAAAATGTTTGGAAACTCTTTTACCATAATTATGCGTATATAGTTCCAGAAAAAACTTGGTTTCCAAGTTATAAATCATTTAAACAAATACTTTTTGACTCTTATTCACTCCAAATAATGCATATTGTCACATTGGACATAATGGACTACGATATGGGCCTATACCTACAGGAGTACTACGTAGAGAGTTGCGCAGCGAGATGTTTACTCACATTACATTTTAATTTCTGTATGTAAGTACAATCAAGGAAGCCTTGAAAAAGAGAAGGAACTCTAAAGTTTAGCAGTTCGAGAGAAGTAAACTACTAGAGTAGAAATCTTCCTAGCATCTTCTACAATAAAGGGGTAGGATTTTGCTGCTTGTTGGGTTAGGCATAAGTATTCACGCCGAAGATGTACAAGTGCTACGACTTCGTCAGAGCACATTCTATTAAAGTACATGCAAAACAGGCACAGGGATTCAACATTGTGGCGATGGGACAGTGGCTGCAGCTTCATTAACAGTGCGGGCCCTATTACATTGAAAACTCTTTTTAGACGCTATCCAAGAGGGAGAATTAGAGACCAGATGTGCCAACAATAACTCCATGCATCGTCGAATGGCAGCTTTGTGTAGATACATAATAATTAGAGGCGTGAGTACTTTTATGACACAGTAGCATAAGTCCATATTCCTTGCAGTAACCTCGGCAATATCCTCAGTATATAGCAGACACAATGTGTGTGTGATTGTGCACTATCGTTTCTTTATATGGAATGGTTAAACGCTATCATATTGACAGGATTACAGATAAAACAAGCTGGGCCTGGTTTTATCACATGCACCAATAAAATTTAGAAAAACAAATGGCACCAAATATAAACGACCTGGGATTCATAAGTAAGATATGTGCTTCATGATTAGCAGGAGCTCCTTTGATAGCTAATATGAGGGAACCATTCAACATCTTGCGAATGCTGTCTCTTCTGTGTCAGTTAACAGAACACGACAGACTAAATACAGGTAAATAAGAAGCAGAAACCAATGATAACGCAAATGATGAAATTAATCACGAAGGATATTAGACTCCTTTCAACCAATAAATCTCATCCCTGCTATACTGATTAAGAAATGCTCAGCTGAGCTAGCTCCCGTTCTTTCAATAAAGGCCTTGCTGAAATTTGCTTCCTTAACAGCTGGAAGATGGCCTCTGTAGAACCAGTCTACAAGAATTCTTGTGAAAGGACTGACCCTCTCAATTATCGCCATATGAATCTCCTCCCCCTCTTCGCTAAAATTTTGAGATCTTAATTAATCACTAGTCCACCACCTCGCAAAAGAAAATCTTCTCTCTGAAAAACAGTATGGATTTAAGCAATGTTATTCTACTGCAGATATTTTAACAGTCATCTCTGAAAGCATATACCATGTACTGGATAAGGCGGGCGAAAGCTGTAGTCTTTGATATATCCAAAGCCTTTGACAAAGTCTGACACAAAGGGTTACTATCGACTTGCAGAAGATGGGAATTGGCGATTTCTGGAAATTTTATAATTTTGTAGTAAATAATGGATTATCAACTATTCTACCATCATCCAACAAGCATGAAGTCACTTGCACGAGAAAGCTTAACCCTTTGCCCAGCGCCTTCACCTCCAACGCAACCTTAGACCTCACGAACTACTCCGCCTGAAATTTCCGTTTGCGGACAAACACAACAGTTATAGATCCGAAAATAATTCCACATGTTCATAATATAAAAAAAAATAAATAAAAACTTTGACATCCACAAGACGCATGGGTCTGATTTCAGATCTGCTATACTAATAAAGAAATGATACGCTCTTCTCTCCGAACTCTTCAATAAATGCCTTTCCAAGACTTGCTTTTGTGATAGCTAGAAAATTGCTTCTGTGATACCAATATTCAAGAATTCTACCGAAAGAACCGACCCGCTCAATTATTGATCTATCAGTCTCCCTCTCCTGTTTTAAAAAAGTCTTTGAGTCGTTAATCAATCAAAAACTAGTCCACCACATCGTAAATGCTGAACTTCTTTCTGAATGTATTCCAAAAAATTCGTTCTACTACGGATATTTCAATGATCATAGCTGAACGCATATATAATCCACTAGGAGACTAAATAAGAGGATCGAAATTCCTTGCAGATTCCCGAGTTCGACAGAAAGATTCTTGAGTTCGAAATTATATACTTAAAGAATGTTGGATGTTACATCGATCGAAACGTTGTGAGAATAACACTCAAGATAAGAACTATAGTTCGAATAATCCAAATAATTCAGTGACCTTAGGTCAACCTTATGTTAAAGATGACTGATTATCGCAGAATGTAGTTTATTTATTTGGTAGTTGAATCAAATTATTTGGAATAAAACGTCAAAAAATAAATGTTTACATTATCTTTTTAAGGTGTTTACAATTTTACGTTTATGTCCATTTTTACGTATTGCGGCCATTTTCTTTTTGATTCTTAACTTATCGGCTAGTATACACATATACATTTTTTAATTCTAAAGTTGTTCAAATTCTGTGATGAAATAAAACCGTGTTTGTTATTTATCTTCAAAATGAGAATATTATATTAAAAAAAAACATGCCAGACATTTGATTTGAGGCATATCTTGTTTTTATGATTATTCTTCAAACATTTTTTCCTTCTTTCTTCATCTCTCGCCTAATATGGACGGAGGAAAAATGTTTAAGCCTTAATTAAAAAAAACCTCTTTAAACACAAGCGAATTACAAGAACCTAAAATAAGAAGAAACAAAACAGCATTGTTTATCTCTTAAGCTTTAAACAAAATCAATAAAACATTGTTTTTTTCAATATCATATCCCTAGAACTTTCAACAAATATTCAAAAAGTAAATAATAACATGTCCGTAACTTTCTATAATTTATTTGATAAACAACGTGTTGGCATTGCTGGTAAACAGACCTTTGTACAAGGTATTTGGTAATTTTTACCAATAATTTTTACTAATAATTTTTACCAATAATTCTTACCAATAATTTTTACTAATAATTTTTGCCAATAATTTTTACCAATAATTTTTACTAATAACTTTTACCAATAATTTTTACCAATACTTTTTACTAATAATGGGTGCGTGTGAGACAATCATCATCATCATCAGCAGCAGCCGAAGGATAACTGACTAGTAAAAATATTAGCAGCAGCAGTTGTTAAAGAACTATGCAAATTACCAAGTGTGCGCGAGCTTGCGTGACAATAAAAGGAGAAAAATACACCATGTACTCGAAAAGAGAAGCGAAGTGCACTAGGCAAGATGGTCGTGTGAAAACGAAGGCAATAAAGCGCTGACTAGACCGGCGCGAGGTGGCAAGGCGACAGAGAATTTTAAAAAGCACACGTGCATGAGAAATATAATGAAATGCGTTGTTTTAGAAGAACCACGAATAAAACCAGTTTATTTGCACTTCAAGAAAATGCTGAGTCGATTTTTGTTTCTTTCCTTTGTCTGTTTCTGCGACGTTACAATAGTCTGTTTTCTTATTGATAAGATAAAATGCACTTATGACTAGCATGGTTATGGTTTTTATGCTTTTACATATGTTAAAATTCTAAAATATTGTAAACTAGCAGGACCCGTGGAAATTCAACGGAATGAGAAATATATTTAATCAACAAATATGTTTTGATAAAGCTGATATTTTTCTGGATAGCTGTTGTAGCGGAACTAATCAACGCGACCTACTAATAAACTATTCCAATCTCAATAAATACCGGAAGACTAAGCCGTAAGGTGTTAGTCGATATTCAGTGGACCAACTTGGACCGTTCGTGGACTACGACTAACAACCTACCTATTTTATGTTTTGCAATACATGTTGTTACTTCATTTTGGCGTTCTGTTTTTCTTTGCAACCTTTAACAGCACTATAACAGTGGCGACGTTGGATTTCGAATTCACAGAAGTTACTACAATTTGAAATATCCTCAGCATTCAAAAGAATTCATGGCGAAAAGCTGAATTAAACCAAGCTAGTGTTCAGAAAACACTGATGAATAGAGAAAAACAGGAACTTGTGAAAACCAAATAAGTGAGTGGATATAAAAGTTTGAATTCCAAACTCGTGGAAAGTAAGAATATTTTAATATTTTTCCTTCTCTTTGCTTGACAGTGTCACGACATTTTGGCGTACCTGTAAATACAAAAGAAAGAGAAATATGATTTAATCGTGTTTTTTCTCGCCTCATTAAATAAGTGTGTAAACGAACTTTTCTTTGGCTTACTAAAAAAATGCATACAGTTTTCGAGGGGTTTTCCCTTGTGTAAACATATTTTTGTGTTAACAAAAGACATTTACTTTGAAAAATACTGAATATTTCTCGCGACATATATTTTTCTCTTCGCTTGAAATTTAAAACTATGGCCAACGTTCATTTGCGAAGTTATTGAAAGAAAACAAATTACTCTTCCCTTTATTCCGGTTGTTCTAAAAATACTAAAACTTGGCTAATCTGAACACAGTTTTGGCAATTTCCGTAAATTCAGTATTTTACTAATCATACAAAATGGACGCCTTACAAAGTACATTAGAAGAATTATAAAAACTGCAAATTGAACAACAACAAAGGAGACATCAACAACAATTATTTGAACATCAGAAGCGCCCAGATAAAAGACATTAATATGGGAGGGGAGATTATCTTCAAAAGCGTCCTGAATTGATAATTGAGCACCGGACTTTACTAAGTAGATATTAATAAGTCTCTTGTACTCATCCCCCCGTTTTTTTTGAGAGTAGATAATACAGTGGATGTGTTATCAGCAGCTCCAGTAACTCTCGCTTCTGCTTTTTTGTCCTCAGTCCTCATTAAAATGAATGATTTTTCTGACAAAGGGTGAAGAAAAAGCTGCTTTAAAGGTCGGTAGTACTTGGTGACCAGTAGTCTGAGATGTCGGAAATTTTTCTGTCTCTATGTCTATCCTTGTGGCCATGTCACTAGTAAGGGTGCTGGAGGTAAACGTTTCGTCTGGGCTGATGTTATTCGCCTGATAGTCAGGGATCCGAACCTTGGATTAACCACTAAGGAGGCTGTTCTATCAGCAGGCGCAAAGTACTGGGACTGCTGTATTATCATTTGGTGAATGGATTCTGGACCATGCAGTAGTCTCTGGTGGGGCCACTCGATGCAATACTAGTGGGTAATTGTTACGGCTTTACCTTTTCATGTGCTACAAAAATAATTTCCTGTCTTTTTCTCTCTTACTTTCCCTCTCTATCCTGTTCTAACCAAGTATGCGGACCTGTTCCACAAAGCCCCAAACCTCAACATGAAATATCTCCAGAAAAAAAAACTCGAATAAACCTAGAACCCCATCTTCCAACGTAGACACCTACTACCTTGTCCAACATCAGGGGTCTACGTTCCAACCTTCCAGAGGTTGAAACCCAATTACAGGAGAAGACACCGGACATATTCTTTCTAAGCGAAACTGGAATAGGGCCGACCACTTCCCTAGATGAGTTCATAATAAACGGATACTCTAACTTAACAGCTAAATCTGACCCCCAAGATCGCCATGGGCATGGAATATGTGACTACATTAAGGATGGCTTCCTGTGTGGCAGGGATATCTCTAGAGAAGATTCTAATTTACCCTATATGTGCTTCCGGGTTGCACTTGCTTACACCACTGCATTTATATTTGCCCTCTATCGGCCCCATAACAGCGGAGTTACTATCTTTAGGAGTATATCTTAGAAAATAGACCAGATCCTGTCTGCAAATCCCTCGGCTAACATCCACATCTGTGGTGACCTCAACGTCCATAACGTGGAATGTCTGACCCACTCAAATAAGACAGACGATGAGGGGAGGTTCTGTCATGATTTTGCCATTGCTTATGACCTCATTCAGATTGTTCGCGAACCTACCCGTGTGCCTGATACTACCGGTCAATATGCAAGCCTTCTAGACCTTTTTCTCTCAACTTCCCCTGAGCTATGTTCATGTTCCGTTCTATCTCCTTTAGGATCCTCCGACCACTCCGTCGTATCAGTTAAGATAAAAATGAAATGTAAGAAGTCCCCAGACGTACCCCTCCACCGTACTGTATACCGATACTCTATGGCTAACTGGGATAGCTTCCATATATTCATATCTGATCTACCTCTTCATTCCATGTTTAAGAAGGATGTGTCCTCTATAGTATCAGGTCTGACCGAATGATTAATTGTAGGCATAGACAGATTCATACCATCTAAAAAATTCCAACAAAAACCTAACAGCCAGCCATGGTTCTCCCCAGAATGTGCTGCTGCTATCGCGCACAGAAAGCAATTTTCCATAACTATCAACGTAATAGATGCACTGAGACTAAAACTGTTTTCAGGAACGCCAGCAACCACTGTAAAAGAGTAATAAAAAATGCAAGAGAGCTATATGCCCAGTCTGTTAAATCCAAGGTAGCAGATCAGCGGCTTGGTTCCCACCAGTTTTGGCAAATAACAAATAGGATCCTGAACAGAAGTGTGCGTTCTATCCCAACCATTATCAATGGACCAGATCTCATCTCGTCAGCATCAGACAAGGCCAAACTATTTGCCAAAAACTTTGCAGCTAATTCTACCCTATGCGACGAAGGCGAACAACTCCCCATATTTCCTCCTATAACACAGAACACGCTAGGTAACATACAAATATCTGTGCACGAGGTCGCCAAGCTAATCAAGAACCTAGATTCCAGTAAAGCAACTGGCCCTGACGGCATTCCAATTATAGTGTTAAAAAAGCTTCAACCAGAACTTGCTCCCATACTTACGAAACTGTTTAAGCGTTGCCTTAAGGAGAACTGCTTTCCGACTTCCTGGAAAACCTCATCAGTATTTAAGAATTCAGGCGATAAGTCATCTCCCTCTCAGTACAGACCAATAGATCTCCTATGTGTTATGAGTAAGTTGCTGGAATCCATACTAAATAGAGAAGTAGTCAACCACCTCAGCAGAAATAACCTTCTTAGTGACACACAATATTGTTTCCGTTCTGCAAGATCTCCCGCAGATGTGCTAACGGTTATATCTCATAGGATTAGTGAATCTCTTAAACAAAGGCTTCCTTTCTCCGACAAGGTATGGCATAAGGGCCTACTTCACAAGATTCCCAGCTACGGTGTAACTGGAAATGTTTTCTCAATCATTAAATCATTTCTCTCCGATAGGCTCATAAGAGTAGTGGTCGATGGAAAAAAATCAGAGGCTCACAGTATTAATGCTGTAGTCCCTCAAGGGTCAATCCAGGGTCCAACTCTCTTCCTGATCTACATCAATGATCTCCCTAAACACATACTTAAATCATTCGTTAACATCTATGCTGATGACACGACCATCTACGGCAACACATCAAAGGCTGTAAATGACAAAGTTCTCTCTGATTCTCTCTCCTCTGATCTCGAGCGCGTGGTTCAGTGGGGCAAGACGTGGCTGGTTACCTTTAATGCATCTAAAACCAAACTCCTATCCTTACATCATCAAGCTCTGATCCCCATCTGGCATCAATTGAAATGGATGGCTCTCGTATAGGAGAAGCCCCAAGTTTTGACAAGCTTCTGGGTTTGTATTTTACTCCTGATCTGAAATGGAACACGTACATCAAGTCTGTTGCCAAGGTCGCTGGAAAGATGGTGGGATCCTTCTACCGCCCCAGAAGATATCTCACTACTGATGCAATTCTCTATCTATATAAAAGCCAAGAACGTCTAAGGATGGAGTACTGCTACCATATCTGGACAGGAGCTGCTAAAAACAGCCTATCCTGCCTTGACAGAGTACAAAATAGACTTCGTGGCTTAGTGGGGGATGCCCTTTTCTCTCCCACAGAACAGACATTGCGAGCCTATCTTTGTTTTATCGTTATTTCCATGGCAGGTGCTCGTCTGAACTCCAATCTCTGGTCCCCCTCCCCAATCTTTTACGAAAAACACTCGTCTAGCTAAATCCACTGTTAAAAATTTCCCCCACTCTTTATCTGTGCCTAAATCAAAACGTGGATTCCATGAACAAAGCTTCTTTCTTAGAACTGCACGCCTGTGGAACTCTGTTCCGTGTGCCTGCTTCCCACCTGACTACAACATAGATGTCTTCAAGTCCAACGTAAACAAATTCCTAATTAACCGCCCCCTTAAGTAAACACTTCATTAAATCTCCGCACTAACGTACTGTACTTGCAATAACCCTTATCCCTGAGTGGCTTCCGGGCCTTGATAAGTGGTGACCACCGTGTAAAAAAAAAAGAAGACGGCATGAGCAACTAATGAGGCTAGAGGCCCAGCAATATCAAAATCAACATAAAAAGTCATAAAAATAATACGTCCATTTTAATAAGACTCAATATGGAATGCGATTGACAATTTTTGCTACGTATCTGAAGAAGGTAAATCAGTTGAAACTTATTTTCGTCGGTATGAATATATTTTAGTATCGACTGCAAACAGTTGTCGGATCAGAAAAGGCTTCGTTTAATATTACGGAAACCAGAGAAGGTCGAGCATAACTTGTCTGTGGATTTTATTTAAGCACGTAAAACGTCGAAATTATCTTTGGTCGAAACGGTGGAACTTCTTACAGAACTATTTAGCCCGAAAATAGTTGGTCATGTGTGAATTTGCATAAGCGTTGATCATGTGTGAATTTGCAGAAGAAATGACGAAGATGATTTCGCAACGTACGCTATCATGGTAAATAAACATTGCAGCGAATTCAAACTTGCAGTCCTCAATGCAGACAATTGCAAACGCTTAGTATTTTCGCAAGGACTGACTTCTGGTGAAGATGTGGAAATTAGGAGGCGTGTCCTAACAAAATTAGAAAATGAACGCAATCTAACCATGCAAAAGTTAACCGAATACTGCCAGAAAATATTGATTATTAAAGAAGATTCAGTGGATATTGAAGCTGTAGTCTCGCAAATAAAATAAGCCGACAATTTAAAGAACGCACAAAAAAATTAAACAGAAGTTAGAGAAAAAGGACACACATATCGACACATAGCTAAGAAAGAATTTGAAGAAAGAAAAATCGCGTCTTAGTGTAATCTATCTGGTAATTTGCATTGAGTTTAGGACCGTCCATAGTTTTCAAGAAAATGTTTAATATGTAAAAAAAATAAGACACTAAAGGATTCATTGCAAAAATTAAAATTAAATACAAAACCCGAGCGTATTTGGCGGAGACTGAAAATAACGAAGAAGGGTTGCGAAAATATGTGACTATAAAAATTCATGATAAAAAAAAAACAAAAATATAACTCGATTCGGGTACAGACCTTTCGATAGTAAATTTAAATACATGGGAGAAATTTAATAAACCCACAATGCCGAGAACACACAAAGCAGCAAAGGCCGTTAACGGTACGCAAATTAACTTCGAAGATGAATTTTTAGTGAACGTCACATTATTGGGAAAGATAACTAACCTACTCGGGCAAAACTTGATTCATCAATTAAACCAGCCGATCAATAATGTATGTAAAAAAAAAAAAACCTTAAAAAATACAACAGACGCCCGTACCTTGAAAAACAAATTAAAAGAAACTATTCTTGTTCTAGGTCACGATAAGCCAAACAGAAGTTGCTATTAAACCGATATTGTTGTAGACCGAACAAAAGTGGCTCTCCCCTGACGAGAACAACATCTGAGCACAAACCAAGGAACCAACATCAGGCAGGATACTCCATCACTATCCTAAAGTGATAAACCCTCGTCAGCTGACTCAGTTGTGAATATCTATGCGACTTCAAGCCATTTTTCACCCGATACAAAGACTTCAGCTACACCGCAACAGGTACCAGTCACAACTCTATTTTTTCTAGTATTGGAATATTATTTACCGAAAGACATCTTCACTAAAAAATATTACGTGCAGCAAAATAATAACTTTCAAACTGTTTTGAATCTCTCAAGAAGTAGAGGCTATTGAAAACGTTTACACGTTTGATATTGAGCCTCCCAAAATCACACCACAACCATGACGTTCAAGTAGGAAAAGGAAACTCACTGGTCAACCCAAAGAGGGAAAATACTGATACACCTTCCGGAGTTATAAGCTTGGGTTGGAAGTTTTATGACAGAACTAATTTATGTTATCTATTAATAGACTATTCCAATCTCAATAAATATCGACAGACTAAGCCGTAATGTGTCAGCCGACACCAGGTACTTCTACTGGGCTGGTCACTGAAGTGTGGTGTCTGCTTAGATGCTGCACTAAAATTAAGTGTCCTAGATGGGAAATCTTTTTATACTAATGGAGGGGGAAGCCCTTCTTAAACAAATAAATAACCAATCGATATCCAGTGGACTAAGCTAGGTCGCTCGTCGGCTACGACGAACAACCCACCTACTGTATGTTTTGCAATACATGTTGTTACTTTATTTTGGCGTTCTGTTTTTCTTTGCAATTATAATAATAGCGCAAATAATTTAGTTTTTTTGTAGACAGTGTTTTTTTGCCCTGTTTCTTTCGAATGCTCCTTCTTTACGTAACGTTTCGTTGACTTCTTTCTTTGGTGAAAAACCGCTGCACGTTGAAATTACTACGCGTTTTTTTTCTCACACCTCTCGTATTCACGTCCAGGATTGTCAGATTAGCATTTTTAAAACCAAATTTCGCGAATTTTGGCTTTTTTTTGAGGCAGTTTGACCTGCTAAAATTGTATTAGGTCTTTTTAAAGCGCAACGTACGGACGTACTAAGGAAGGCATACGCAGAATATTATATAGATTATATTACGAAATTTAACATTTATAGCATTGTTTATAAGGAGACAACACTTTAAAAAAATAAATTTATGTACAAATCTGGAAAGTTAGTTTTAATTTTCCCACCAGTGAAATTCCATAAAATAGCTATAGGAACGGCATGATGAAATTTCATGGTGCTATTCAGTTATTATTTACTAATAAAATGTCATATTACAAGAGCATATATTGATTAAATCCTGTCTGTTCACAGCAATGTTGCATCCATGTGCTTGTTTTACAAGTACTTCAATGGAATGTGCTCCGAAGAACTTGTAGAACTCGTGCACCCTCGACGTAAATACCCCCAACTAACCCGACAATCAGAAAAACATCACACCTTCAGTGTAGATGTTCCCCGATTCTGGAAAGTCTTATACTTTAATGGTTTCTTCTCTCCAACTGCTAGTCTTTGTAATTACCCCCCTGTTTCCTGCCTCCTCTACTAAATTAACAATGTGATGTGAACAGATATTTCGCTGCTCAACTATCTACTTAGAATGCCTCTGTAAGCATGGTCTCAAATCCAAAATACTTCTATCACCTCCCAGTGGCAATACGTCATGTTTGGAGTGACTATGAGAAGAGAGAGAGAGAGAGAGAGAGAGAGAGAGAGAGAGAGAGAGAGAGAGAGAGACAGACAGACAGACAGACAAACAGACAGACAGACAGACAGACAGATAGTTGAGATCAAGTGATTAAGTGTAGTTTGTCAGTAATAACTTTCTTCACTCAAGAGAAGTTGATGAATATAGATGAATTCCACCCTTTTTTTTTCAGATTAATTATGCAATAAACAGTGCTATTATATATATTATCTGATGGATTAAAAAACATTATTTGGTGTTTTATTCATAAAACGATAGAACCTAATAGATTACTTTCTTTCCCATCGTAAAAAGGTGTGACACAAGGTTCGATGGTGAGGAGAATCAAATCATCGTCCCTAACGGCGTACCATCCTGGTCTTTTAAAATTGCCTGGGTAGCCCTGTCAGCATTCCTCTGTTTCCGCGTACAACCCTACTTTTATAAATACTATGAGTTCAGGGTTCGAGTTAAGTTAATATAAATTGTTTGAAATAGTATAAAGTAAATTTTTTTTTTAGAATTAGGATTTGGGTTAGTTTTAGTTGGTTGTTTGGTTGTTTTTGCTTTACGGCAAATCAACCCTTTTCAGGTTATTTAATTCCGAATCTAGTGATTTTGAAGAACAATTTTTTAATAGAATATATTTGTTTTTTTTCAAGTCGGTTTCTATTTAACCTATAGTTGGGCTCTAACAGGTACTACCACTCCGGGTCAGAGTGGACCTGGAATTAATGGCAATTAAAGGGTGGCTCCATGAGGTGTGACACAAGGTTCGATGGTGATATATATATATATATATATATATATATATATATATATATATATATATATATATATATATATAAGCCCGTCAGTTTTAGTGTTTTTAGTGTTAGGCGCTACGAAATGCTAAATGAACGAAATTAGTGAATGTATATATTGAATTTACTTGGAGAGTTCGAATAATTATGCCATCCTCAAGTGTCGTCAGTGGATCATAGATTTGTCAGAAAAAGCTCCTATTTTTTATCGCGCCCGAATGGATCAGAGGGGATTGCAAATTACATTGTCATGATGACTAAACTTATGCATTCATGATCTGAAAGTTTCAGCTGGATATTCTACCAGACTAGATAAATTCTTTCATTGGAATTGTATAAGGTCAAGGGATCAATACATACATATATATATATGTATATATATATATATATACATATATAAGGTCAAGGGATCAATACACACACACACATATATATATATATATATATATATATTTATATACATATATATATATATGTCTGTTTTTTTATACAAACATTAATGGTTACATATGTGCATACATGTTTCAGTTAAATCTCAATTCAAAGAGACCACGTCATCAGACCAAAAAAGGGAATGCTATTGAAACCTTTTTTGTTCTGACAAAGTGGTCTCTTTGAATTGAAATTCTACTGAAAATGTACGCACATATGTAACCAATAAATTTTGTATAATAAACAGACTATATATACCTACTCTGTCCTCCATTGTGCACTCTTTATTAATCACGCAGGTTTCATTGGATTTACATCTAGGAAACCAATCTATATAAACATTACATACATGCACACATACACACATATATGTATGTATGTATGTATGTATGTCTGTATGTACGTACGTACGTACGTATGTATGCATGCATGTATATATATATATATATATATATATATATATATATATATATATATATATATATATACTATAACATAGTTAACTGGTCAATTAGGAGAGGAAAATTTTTAACAATTTTACTAACTCAAAGAGAACTTTTATACATTTATCTATGTGCGTCTTCTTGAGATTATATATGAGTCATACGAATAGATCCTGTGGTTTCTAAGAACTTCAAATGAAATATAATGAAAAAAAAAAAAAAAAAAAAAAAAAACAAGGGAGGCAATCTTTTTATGCAAATACACAAATACATGAATAGATTCCATTATTCCAAACCCTTTTTTATTTACAAAAAACACCAATTTGTCTGCTTTTGCACGATGATTATATTTTGGGGGTAAAGGGGCGAGGCTTCTCTACAGAATATCCTGTTTTTCTTTATTTCGATAACGAGGCTGCTGTTATATTCGTCACATTAAGGGCGATGGCTAAGTGGTTAACAACTGAAAACCTGGTGTGCGTCATGTTGAAGTCGCTCATTCCACAGAAACGGTTCATCAAATCCACACCTTAAATTTCGTCCAACGTAATTCTTTAATCATGACAATTCTTTATTTAATGTTTTGGTTAAAAAAGTACACATATCCTCAACGAAGATATAAATGTTATAGCGGTTTACCCTATTGTGTTACTACGTAGACTCCACTTGACACTGTGATTAACGGTAATAATGGTAACACAATGACCATGGTCATGCCAGACGTAGTCTTTGATAACATATTTTTATACTTTTTCTAAATATATACCCTTGATAACTCTACATCCTTGTTGTCTTATTTCTTTTCGACCCTTATAAGCCACAAGTACAACAACAATGGCTGAATCGTCAGAAAATTACTTCCAGACCGTAATGGAATGGGGCGGCAAATGGATGGTAACATTTAATGCTAGTATGACTAAGCTGCTCGCCTTCAACAATTACAAGATGCTTCTCTAACCACCGATATCCACGACAAATAGCACCCTACCCGAGAATTCCTCCTTCAAATTCCTCGGCTTAATATTCACGGGAAATATGAACTGGAACAATACGTTAAAAACATTGCGAAGGTTACTGCAAAGAAGGTGGGTTCCCTCTATCGAGCTAAAAGACTACTCACACTTGAGAGTATCCTGTACCTCTACAAGGCCACCATTCGCCCATGAATGGAGTATTGTTGCCATATCTGGGCTGGTGAATCTACCACTAGTTTCTCCCTCTTGGATAAAAACCAAAAAAGAGTTTCGAATCTAATAGGTTTCACTTTGTTAACTAAGCTCTAACCCCTCTCCTATCGCCGCAATATTGCATCTCTGTGCCTGTTTTACAAATATTTTAATGGAATGTGTTCTGATGAACTCGTTGCACTTGTCCATATCCCCGACCAACCCGCTTAGCAACAAAATCACACACCTTCACTGTTGAAGCTCCTAAATGTCAGAAAGCTTTCTATTCTAATAGTATTTTCCCTCGAACAGCCAGACTTTGGAAGTCTCTTTCTGCTACCCTTACTGTACTGATATGCAGAAGTTTAAACGTAATGTAATTTTGTTAATCTTTCCTAAGCATGATCCCAAATAGTTCAAGTGGCGATACGTTTGTTAGGGGTGAGCATAAGTAAAAAAAAAAAAATACAAAAAAAAAACAAAGAAAGAAAGAAAGAAAGAAAGAAAGAAACAAACAAACAAACAAACAAACAAACAAACAAACAAACAAAAAACAACAACAAGAGAATTAAGAACATATTTCCATACTTTATATTTTGAATTTTTGTTTTTATTTCCTTTACAGCAAATTTCGATGAAATTTTTCCCGGAAGTAAAATCTACTGAAAACGATTTTCAGAAACTTAAAAGTGATTGTTGAGAAATTCCATGTAAGACAAAACGATTCGTTTAGGGTTAACTTTACATTCGCTACCCCCTACCTCCACACACCCTGCGGAATTTTGTTCGCAAAATAAACCGTGTTAGTGTCTTTATTGCCTGCCATTCATTTATTCCAATTGTGTGGAGGACATGCCAACGGCAGAACGTGATTCGCACGCGAAGCACTTTGTGTCTCTTCTTTAAAATTCGTTATCGTTTTTCAACTCCAACAAATTAAGTTTATCTTCTTTTTCGAATGTTCTCCTTTCTTATGCCCCCCCCACATTTTTATTGTTTGTGAAAATCGTTCTGTCCCTTTTTTTCTATTAAATATCTATTTTTCTTCTCTTTATTTTGTTCGGTTTCTGGTAATTTTAATTGGTTTGGCAATTTTAGAAGCGACCAAGCATCTAAAACAGAGCAGGTGTCCATCGTCGAGCCTCTCAGTTTTATAGGTCTGAAATAGCGTTTTCGTCAGTCGATCATGTTAAAGTCAGAAATAGATTTCGCTAGCCTGTAACATTTAAGTCTGAAAGGGCATTTTATTGGTCTGTCACGCTTTTTTTTTTACAAGACAGTAACAACTTTTCAAGGCCCGAAGGCCAATAAGTGTAAGCTGTTCATTAAGACAATAAAGTAGTGATGATCGTTAGTAGTGAGAATTGGGCAGAATTTTGATTACTTCAGTTTGTTTACATTGGATTTGAAGACGACCATGTTGTAGTCAGCTAGGAAGCAGGCCAGCGGAACAAATTTCCACAGGCAGGCAGTTCTATGAACAAAGCTATGGACGTTAAGATTAAGGCACGGATAAAGATTGGAGAAAACAGTTGATAGCTGTTATTGCTAGACGTGCTTTTTGTGAATGTTTGGCATGGAGGACGATAGATTGAAACGCAGATGAGCATTTGGCATAAAAATTACGACAAAGCCGAGCCAAGCTCGCAACGTCTCTTCTGTGGGAAAGATGGTGAAGGGGGAAGAAAAGGACATCACGTACTAGATCTCGAAGCCAGTTTTGAACTCTGTCAAGGCAGGATAGGTTGCTTAGACCAACTTCTCCCTAGATGTGGCAACAGTACTCCATTTTAGGACGTATTTGACGCTTATAGAAGCAAAGGATAAATATAATTATCTTATGCGTGTCTAGTTTGAGATTTAAATATTATTTTCATCAGTTTTTTTTTTACATAGGCGTCACCACTTATCAAGACCGATAGGCCACTCAAGGATAAGGGTTAAAGAGTGTAGAGTAGTCAAAAGGACAATATAGTAATCGATAGTAATGGAAGTTCGGTAAATTTGTTAACTTAAGTGGAACGGCTCATCAGAAACTTGTTCACGTTGGACTTGAAGATAACCATATTATAGACAGCTGGAAAGCAGGAAAACGGAAGACAATTCCACAGGCGTGCAGTTCTAAGAAAGAAGCTTTGATCATGGAATCTATGTTTAGGTTTAGGTACAGATAAACAGTGGGGAAAATTATTGATAATGTTTTCAGCTAGTCTAGTGTTTCTTGTGAAAGTTTGGCGAGGGGGGACCATAGATTGAAGCTCAGTTGAACACTTTCCATGAAAATAACGATAAAGCAGAGACAAACTCGCAACATCTCTTCTGTGAGACAGAGGTTGCAGCGAAGAGAAAAGAACATCTCCCACCAGGCCACGAAGTCTATTTTGAACCCTATCAAGGCAGGACAAGTCCTTTCTAGCAGCTCCTGGCCATATGTGGCAACAGTATTCCATCCTTGGACGTATCTGGCTCTTATATAGATAGAGAATTGCATAAGCAGTGAGAGATCTACTGGATCGATAGAAGGATCCGACCATTTTTCCAGCGGCCTTGGCAACAGATTTTATGTACGTATTCCATTTAAGATCAGGAGTAAAGGTCAAGCCCAGACGCCTGTCAAAACTTGAGGCCTCCCAAAGACGAGAGCCATTCATTTTAATTGATGCCAGATGGGGATCAGAACGTTGATGATGTAAAGATAGAAGCTTGGTTTTAGATGCATTAAAAGTAACCAGCCACTCCTTTCCCCATTGTACAACGTGATCAAGATCAGAGGAGAGAGAATCTGAGAGTACTTGGTCGTTTACTGTCTTAGATGTGCTACCATAGATGGTAGTGCCGTCAGCAAAAATGTCTACGAATGATGTAAGGATGTGATTTGGAAGATCATTAATGTAGATCAGGAAAAGAGTTGGGCCCAGGATGGACCCCAGAGGGACTCCAGCATTTATACTGTGAGCTTCTGATTTTTGCCCATCAACTACTACTCTTATGAACCTATCAGAGAGAAATGATTTAATAATTGAGAAGACATTTCCAGCTATACCATAGCTGGAGATCTTGTGACGTAAACCTTTATGCCATACCCTATCAAAGGCCTTTGATATGTCAAGAGTAATTGCCTTAGAAAGGTTGCCTCTGTTGAGAGATTCTCTAATCCTATGAGATATAACTGTAAGCACATCTGCTGTAGATCTAGCAGAACGGAAACCATATTGTGTGTCACTAAGAAGGTTATTTTTGCTGAGATGGAAAGCCATCTTTTATATAGGCACATATTCGATGCCCATGGCGATCTTGGGGGTCAGATTTGGAAGTTAGTTTAGAGTATCCTTTAATTACGAACTCATTTAGGGAAATAGTCTGTCCAATTCCAGTTTCGCTTAAAAATAACAGGTCTGGTTTAGTCTCCTGTAATTGGGCTTCAACCTCTGGAAGGTTAGAACGTAGACCCCTGATGTTGGAGAAGGAGACATGGTAGTGGGGGTCTACGTTGGAAGTTTCAGATCCGGGTTTAATCGTGTATTTTTTATTGAAACTTGTCATGATGGAATTTGGAGTTTGTGGACTAGGTCGTCAGACTTGCTTAGAGCAGGATAGAAAGGGGAAACAAAGAGAGAAAAGTAACGAAGAATTTTTTTTGTAGCACATGATAAGGTAAAGCCGTAACAATTACCCACTAGTATGGCATCGAGTGGCCCCACCAGAGACTACTGCATGGTCCAGAATCCATTCACCAAATGGCAATACAGCAGCCCCAGTACTTTGCGCCTGCTGATAGGACAGCCTCCTTAGTGGTTAATCCAAGGTTCGGGTCCCTGACTATCAGGCGGATAACGTCAGCCCAGATAAAACGTTTACCTCCAGCACCCTTACTAGTGACATGGCTACAAGGATAGACATAGAACAGAAAATTTCCGCCATCTCTGTCGACTGTTCACGCAAAATACTGCCAACCTAGAATACAGCTTTTTCTTCTCCCTTTGTCAGAAAAATCACTCATTAAAAAATGAGGACTGAGTGACAAATAAAGAGAAGCGAGAGTAACGGGAGCTGCCGACAACGCTTCCACAAAACGTTCTCTACTCTCCTTTTAAAAAAAAAATCTATTAAGTATTGTACTTAATAAAAGTCCAACTGGCGAGTTTTTTAAAGGGAACGTATGGTGATAGATTCACCTCTCACGAATTAACAATGAATACAATTTCCTAATCTGTTTATGCAATCAACATGGTAGATATAATAAACATTTATGACGAGAAAACGCTATCATTAAATACAACAATCAGGAGATAAAATATAAATTAAGTACTGAAATAGAATGTAGTTATTAATATTAGAAATTAAACATAAAAATTAAAATACACTTATCTCGAACACGCATTCGTCTCCAGAGTGCAAACTGATTTGAGAAGACTTTTAGCTTTAATATCAGCGCCCCAAAAGACTTTTTTTTTTTAATTAACCGTTAAAACAAAAACGTGATCGCTTTCTGAATTCTTGCGATTGACGTTTAAGAAATTGCAATATAAGAAAACAGCGAGGGGGGGTGTCCCATTTTATTCAACTAGTGCCGTTATAAGTAAATTCAACATAAAATAAAAAAAAAAACAGAAATTGCGGGGAGGGGTCTGAAAGAAATATAAAATAGTTGAGTATGCTATCCTTAAGATCAACATGGTAGATATAATAAACATTTATGGCGAGAAAACGCTATCATTAAATAAAACAATCAGGAGATAAAAATATAAATTAAGTACTGAAATAGAATGTAGTTATTAATAGTTTGTCACGATTAAGTATAAAATAGGATTTTCATTGATCTGTCACGCTTAAGTTCTAAATAAAATTTACGTTTGCCTGTCACAATTACGTTTAAAATAGCATTTTGGTTAGTGTTGTGTTTCGTTTTCTGTCAGGCGCAAGTTTTACATATCATTTTCGTTAGTCTGGCACAATTAAGTTAAAAACAACATTTCAGTTGGTCTGTCACGCTTCAATTAATAAAAAACAAATTGAATGGATGCATCTTCATCATATTCGTACTTGTTAAATTTCAATTTATCTTAATATGAAATGTAATTCGTCTGTTTCATTTCATTTATTCTTAATAATTTTTCCATTTTCGTATATTCCTTAAAATAGTGGAATATTCCAATTAGTATGCTTCAAAGACACAACTTTATACACAATAACAACCTACTAACGTGCAGTCAGTACAACTGCTTTACTATACCTACTAACATCGAATATCGATAGGTTACCTAAGCTTTTTTCCCCCGGTTCCTCATTTGACAGCGATGACAATATATTCATAATTAATTGGCTTTTATTGGCAAATAATAGTTTGACATTGCTTAGCCGATGGCATTTAATTGCTATTAATGAGCCAACGCATCTATCGATCCAATGCGCCAGCAATACCTCATTCCGAACAATTGCATCCAAGGCCTAATGACAACACTCTTCGGGAAAACGACAAACAACAATGCCCGACCTTGAACGAAAATAACTTGGTGTTAATATATCTCGAATAAGCATATTCTATATGGATCATATATATATATATATATATATATATATATATATATATATATATATATATATATGAAATAAAGGTGAAAGGACCTGAATACTCAACGTTGAAATTTTAACATTCATCTTTTATATGTCGTAACATCCGGCCATCTAACGATCATAACATCATGATCTGCGATATATACAAACATCTAAACAATATGATATAAATGCGGGGGTGCCCCAGGGTTCTATCCTTGGACATCTATTTTCCTGATATTCATAAATGACCTCCCCGACAAAATTGCCTCTGAGATGGGTATATATGCTGATCACACTACACTCTATAACAAGCACGACAGGAAAACGAATGAACACATTTCTAAAGAAATGGCAGAAACACTAGAGGAAGACCTCCAGTCTGTATGGAATGGGGACAAAAATGGTTGGTCACGTTCAATGCCGCCAAGACTAAACTAGTTTCATTCAATAATTACAAGAAGCCCTCTCTACCACCTAAAGCAATGGCCAACGACTCTTTTTCTGAGAGTACATCTTTCAAACTCCTTGGCCTAACGTTCACAGGAAACATGAGTTGGAACAATTACATTGAAGGCATTGCCAGGGCCGCTGCAAGAAAGGTGGGCTATCTCTACCGTGCTAGCTAGACAACTACTAACACCCGAAAGTATCCTGTACCTCTATAAGGCCACCATTCGCCCATGTATGGAGTATTTCTGTCATATTTGGGCTGGTGTATCTGCTACTAGTCTCTCGCTCCTTGACAAGGTTCAAAAGAGAGTCGCAAACCTGATAGGCCCTGGACTAGCATCTAAGCTTCAGCCTCTGTCCCATCGACGAAATATTGCATCCCTCTGCCTTTTCTACAAATATTTTAGTAGTGAATGCTCTGACGAACTGCAATCATTTGTGCCCCCACGACGTGAGCACCCCCGACAAACCCGACAGGCTGCTAAATCCCACACCCACACTGTAGAGATCCCTAGATGTAAAAGATCTTTCTACTCCAATAGTTTCTTCCCCAGAACCGCTAGACTTTGGAATTCCATTCCAGGTCCCTGCTTCCCCAACAGTACTGACGTGCAGAAGTTCAAGTGTAACGTGAACAGACATCTTGCTGCCCAAATCCCTACATAGTACCCCAGTAGTTGCTGCCCCTGATAGTATCCCCCTACACCAAAGTGGCAATTTGCCTTGTTTGGGGTGAAAATGTAAAAAAAAAAAAAAAAAATCTCTCTCATTCTCTCTCTCTCCCTCTCTCTCTCTCTCTCTCTCTCTCTCTCTCTATATATATATATATATATATATATATATATAGAGAGAGAGAGAGGATAATTTTTACAATTTTTTAAAAAAGGTAAACATCTATAGTCAGTAAGCAATTAATTTAACTGTTTTCTAAATGGTTTTCCGAAAACACCATAATAAGATAAATACACTATTATATAAAGCTATAATATATAAACTATACTACTAAAGCTACAAAATATTTCATATGATTATTTATTTTTGATAAGATAGAGTTAATGTATAAAAAAATTATATATATATATATATATATATATATATATATATATACTAGCAGGACATGTTTCTTGGTGTTGCCGAGAATGTATTTAAGAATGTTAAGTAAAAATATAACATTTTCTTTTTTAAATTGCCAAGTACCTGTGTACTAACTTTGCCCACTGAAAATATGGCACATAGACAGATTTGTTGAGAAAATCCTCCTCATAAAACAAATTAAGCTACGGTTTTTTAGTAGATTATTGTATGTTAATCACGTCAATAGTGACTGTAGATGAATTACTAAAATTTTAACACAGAAAATTTATGTATTAAATAATTGAAAGCGGAACAAAATTAATGGTTTCTTATGTATTTATTGATCAAAGCATTCAATCTTTGGAAAATAAATAGAAATTTATTGACTGAATTCTTTTACGGACACAAATGAAAGCAAAATTAAAAATATTATTATTTTGTGTGAACAAACGGATGCATATCTGAAATAAAGCTATTTTTACTAGTAAAATAGATATAGCACTCTCCCTCGATACTAGCGCACAAATACATGTATTTGGTGGCTTCAATGTCCACCACAGTAACTGGCTAGGATTCTCTAATAACACAGACGTAGCTGGTAGCACAACACATAGCTTCTCTATATCCCATTCCCTATCTCAGTTGGTTACATTTCCGACACGTTTCCCAGACCAGCAAGATCAACATGCCTCACTTCTAGATCTCTTTCTGACAACGGCTCCCAATGACTGTACAACAAATGCCCACAGCCCACTCGGGAATGCTGATCACGCTGTGATAATGGTAGAAATCAGCCTAAATTCTCGCCCTAAAACTGAAGACCCACTACTCAAAACAACGAGGTATTACAAAAAGGCTGATTGGGAAGCCATCAGGGAGCTCATCAGAGATGCCCCATGGCAAAATATCTTTACTCTTCCAGCGGAACAGTGTGCAAATGAGACCACTGAATGGTTCAAAACTGCTATTGAAGCACATGTTCCCGCACGGAAATTCTATAGCAAGCCTCACTCCCCCCAATGGTTTACTTCTGCTTGTGCAGCTGCCATTTGTCAAAGGCAGCATGCATTCCGCAGATCCAACCGACATAAGTCCAGCTCAAATAAACAGAAGTTTATAGAAGCTAGAAATAATTGTAAGAGAGTGATAGAGACAGCTAAGACAGATTACTCTGAAACCACCAGAAAACGCATCGAAGCACAGAAATTAGGAACCCGGGATTTTTGGAAAATCTACAACAGCGTAGTAAATAATGGACAGTCAACTATTCCCCCACTATCAAACGATCATGAGGTTGCTTGCACGGCAACTGACAAGACTAATCTGCTTGCCAGTCGGTTTGCCTCAAACTCCACACTGAACTCGGTACACCACTCACTCCCTGATTTTCCTCTGCGGACAGACGCCTCACTAGACGATTTGAAAATCACCCCTTCTCAGGTACATGCTATTATAAAAAACCTAGACACCTCAAAAGCGTGTGGACCAGATCTCATCCCGGCTGTACTATTAAAAAAATGCTCTGCCGAGGTTGCTCCAGTTCTCTCCAAACTTTACAATAAATGCCTTAACGAATCTTGTTTTCCCGACTGCTGGAAAACCGCCTCTGTGGTACCAGTCTTCAAGAATTCTGGTGAAAGAACTGACCCACTAAATTATCGCCCCATTAGCCTCCTCCTGCTTTTCGCCAAAATATTTGAGTCCTTAGTTAATCAAGCCCTAGTCCAGCACCTAACAGCTGCTAAACTCCTGACTGACAAACAATATGGATTCAGGCAAGCCCGTTCAACAGCAGATATCTTAACTGTAGTTTCTGAACGTATATACCGTTCATTGGATAAAACAGGGGAGGGTAGAGCGGTGGCCCTCGATATATCTACGGCTTTTGACAGGGTATGACACGATGGTCTTCTAAGGAAAATTAGATCATATGGAATCACTGGAAGAATTCATAATGTAATTAAATCCTTAAGTAATAGAAAAATCAAAGTTGTCCTCGACGGTCGTACATCCAAACAATACGACATAAATGAGGGAGTACCTCAGGGGTCTATCCTTGGACCTCTATTATTCCTGATATTCATAAACGACCTCCCTGATAAAATTGTTTCAGAGATGAGTATATTTGCCGATGACACCACTCTCTATAACAGATATGAGGGGAAAACAAATGAAAACATATCCAAGGAAATGGCAGAAACACTAGAGGATGACCCCCAATCCGTAGTGGAATGGGGACAAAAATGGTTGGTCACATTCAATGCTGCTAAGACTAAGCTTGTTTCCTTCAGTAACTACATGAAACCTTCTCTACCACCAATAGCAATGGCCAAGAACACATTACCTGAAAGTACTTCTTTTAAACTCCTCGGCCTAACGTTTACAGGGAATATGAACTGGAATAGATACATTGAGAGCATTGACAAGGCTGCTGCAAGGGAGGTTGGCTCCCTCTACCGTGCTAGAAAACTATTTACGCCTGACAGTATCCTATACCTCTATAAGGCAACCATTCGCCCATGTATGGAGTACTGTTGTCACATCTGGGCTGGTGCATCTGCTTCTTGTCTCTCGCTCCTGGACAGGGTTCAAAAGAGAGTCGCCAACCTGATAGGTCCTGAACTGTCATCTAGGCTTCAGCCTCTGTCCCATCGACAAGATGTTGCATCCCTCTGCCTGTTCTACAAATACTTCAATGGTGAATGCTCTGACCAACTGCAAACACTTGTATCCCCCCGACGTAACTACCTCCGACAAACCCGACAAGCTACTAAGTCTCATCCCTTTACAGTAGAGATCCCTAGGTGCAAGAAAGCCTTTTACTCTAATAGTTTCTTCCCCAGAACTGCGGATCTTTGGAACTCCCTTCCGGGATTCTGCTTTCCCAACTGCAACGATATGCAAACATCTTTCTACTCATCTCCCTTCATAATGACCCCGCTAATTAAGTCCCTGATAGTAGCCCCCTGCTTCAAAGTGGCGCTGTGCCTTGTTTGGGGTGAAAATTGAATTAAAAAAAAATGTTTTATAGTTTAAGTGACCGAAATAAGAATTTTAAAATTTTGATTGTATGAAATAAAAAGATGTAATATGTACAGAAATAAAAATTTAGATGACTGAAATTGCCTTACAATTATCATTATTAATGAATAGTGTTTGTTGGATAATTATGAATCTGATAGTGTAATATTGTTAGAAGTAACAGAAGTTGTTTTTGAGAATGTTTTCTGGAATAGTGGATCTGATAATCGTTGTTGAAAAAAGTGGATCAATAAGGAGGTTGGCTATTCATACCTAGCGGTTATTTGGTGCTCGCTCAAATCTATCAATAAGTACATATAAATATAAACTGGCATATGTTTAATGATTTTTTGTAAGCGAATGTGCTTTTGGAATAGAGCATTGGATTTGTTATTTGTGTAAAGCTCTTGTATAGACAATATTTGATGTTGATGTCTGAGATATAGCCATTAAGGGGAACCTAGTCGTCAACATCTTACATCAAACTGCCCATGGCTAAAGTAGAGTAGCTAAGTTGAGACCAAAGATTGTCCTTAGGACTTAAGACTTGTTCATTGTCATGGTAATACATAATTTAATTGGGAACTGAATCCTTTTAATTTGAATTGTAGAATCTGATGGAATAACGGGTATTAAGGGAAGGAACGTCCATTCGCCGCCATCCATACCATGACAGCTTCTATTAGGTTGCTAGCGTTTAAATACAATTTTGTGCCATTACATAGTCGTGGAAAATCAAGATTCCAGAGTAACATAATTGAGCATCCAGCTTTGTGTAGTGGTAGACAAAGTAATGCTAATGAATTTAAAATTATTGTAGGGGATTTCACAGCATGGTCATCATCAAGAGTAGAATCTAAAGAACTAAAAGTTTGTTCCTCACCTAGAATTTCATTTGTTGAGTGATGTGTATACTAAATACAATCATTGAACGTTATAAAGGAGGACAAAGTTACCGAGAATTTGGATAAAAATGAATCTAGCACTAAGTACATTAGAAAATATCAGAAAGTACAAGAAATGTGATGACGCTACAGCAAACCTTCCCAGAAACATAAGACCGAGAAAAATAAATGAGAGTATTTCAAAGTGGATCATCAGAAATGTGAGAAAAAAAACGCAAAACTTACAAAGGAATGGTTTGAAAATAATGAGCCAAGTCAGTCTGCTGACTTGAATCCAATTGAGAATTCGCAAGGAAGAATGAGGTAAAGTAACGGTGGATCAGTGTTAAAAAGCGACTGAGAGTCGTAAAACGGAACTGGCTAAACCACAAAATATTAAATTGAAATTTCAAATTACTTTTGTATAAGGTTATTTTGAACTTTGATAAAAATTATTCAACGGTTAGTTTTTAATTTTTCTCTTATGTACAATTTCACGAGATATTACTTACCACATACCAGACAAAATTGCAAACATAAACTAGAGTTATAACAGCAAATAACATGTAACTAATACTTATGCGCATCAATGTATTCATTTTCTTCTATATAACATTCTGCTTGTTCTTTTCTTAGTTCGAACCTTACGGTTTCTGTAAAGACAGTAAAACTCGTGTACACAATCATACGTTAAGGCGAGTTCATTTCCGTTATCATTTTCCATACCCTGTTAAAGATGGAATCGTCCAATAAGCGAAGATGCAATGCAAAAAAGGGTAATTAAAATATTTCATCTGGTGTGCTATTATGTCAAAAGTGAAACTTGAATTAAAATACACTTTCTTTGCCTCCAAGCTAGTATAAAGTGTAGTATCTGTTCGATGTAAATGTGGCAAAAATTATCGTGGGTGTCTGCGTTTGTGCTGGACATTAGTAGAATCGAAATATGTAACAGATTTATATTGGAGATAATATAACCAGATATATCCTGAGTTCACATTAACCGGAATACGTAAATACGTTGCAATCTGAACAAAGATTTTATAATATTGTAAGGTTTCCGTTTGTGCCGGGCGCCCATTATTTTATAAGCAAGACAGACATCTAAAACAGATGAAGAATACAACTGTGGTCTTTCCACAAGTCCCGCTAGTCAATTGATTAACATAGTCAGATTAGAGAGAAAGAGAGAAAGAAAAAAAAAAGAAAGAAAAAACGGTTTCTAACTTCGCAGCACAAACAAACTTCATTAAATCAGTAAAATGATTAAAAATACTGTTTTTGTCTTGGATCTTATCGTCACACAATAATGTTCCAGCAGATTTCACTTACGCCTTGTCGAAGTCAGGGATCAATACGAAATTTCGAACAGAATTCTTTATTTTAGAAACTAAAATAGCTTGTTCTCGTCTGTCACTCATTATCGGACAGAAGTCACAAGTAATTCATAATTTTATTATTGGTATTACTCGTACAGTTAGGACTAGAACAAGCTAACTCTCTGGTTCCATTCGAAATGACACACAGATTTTCGAGTTTGTTTTTATTATTATTAAGAGTAACAACTTATCAAGACCCAAGGCCATTTGAGGAGGAGGATTAATGAGTAACAGGTGAGCAGTGAGGTGACACTGTGGTGATTGGTTATGATGTTAGAAATTTGGCAGAATCCGATTATTGCAAAAGTTTGTCTACATTGGACTTGAAAACGACTCTGTCATAATCAGCTGGAAAGCATCCTCGTTGTGTTTTGTTCTGCAAACGGGTAGTTCTAAAAAATGAACTTTGTTAATGGAAATTTCGTTTAATTATAGACATTATTTACAATGCTTATTGGAAGACATTTTTTGTTAACAAGCACACCTGACGAAAATCGGAGGTTACATCAGTCGAAACGTTATAAGAATAACACTCAAGATGAGAACATTAATTTGAATAATTCAATAACCAAAATATCGCCTTTGCTACACGCTTTAACTGTGCCTAAATCTAAATCTAAATGCAGATTCCATGGACAAAGTTTCTTTCCCATAACTGCCCGCCAGTAAAACACTGTTGTACTGGCCTGCTTCCCGATTGAATACAACACGGTAGCCTTCAAATCCAACGTAAACAAGTTCTTGTTAAGCTGTACCCATAGATAATCAAATTCTAACCCAATTTACACCATTAATGATTATTACACTACCACCTTACATTCATTAATCCTTATCCTTGAGTGGGATTCGGGCCTTGATAAGTAGTGACTCTTAAGTAAAAAAAAAAAAATCGGCGCATTAGTTTTGAACTCAAATGAAAACAAACCAATATTAAACGTCAACAGCAATCGTCGTTTTTTTTTGCCTTTCTCGCCAAACCGAGTGGAATAGACAACTTTAATCGAAATCCAAAGATATAGCCAGTGGTAAGTGACAGAAAACACCTTCACACCTCTAAACCCTCAGGCCACTTGCCTCACCACTGAGCCACGTTTGATTGCCATAACGCCGTAATAATAACGGTTGTTGACGCTAAAGCAATCAAGAAGGTGCTACTTATTGAGCTTAATCTAGGGAATCGTCACTATTATAAGGAATATAAGGAACCCCTCTCTATCTCTCTCTCTCTATCTCTCTCTCTCTCTCTCTCTCTCACACACACACACATACACATTTTGTCCATAAACTCTTCTTCGAAGACTTTTGATCTAATAATCGGAAATTAGATAATCAATCATTAAATGATTATTGGTTATTTCCGATGATAAATCTGTAATTTGGACGGTGAAGGCATGCACCAAAGGGGACACCCTTACTTAATTCTTTGTCTCTCTCTCTCTCTCTCTCTCTCTCTCTCTCTCTCTCTCTCTCTCTTTCTCTTTGTTTATCATTCACACAGCTGAACAATATATATATATATATATATATATATATATATATATATATATATATATAATAGCTGAACGCCTGGCGTTGCTCGGTCGTACACTACGCTTAAACATGATATTTTAATTTATGCAGATTGCGTACGTATTATTCTAGAATTAATCCTCTATTGAATATTAGATATTATGACGAATAATTTACCCGGTTGACTAATTTGCAAATAAATAAATAAAAAGGAATAATAATAATAATAATGTCGTTCATCAAATTTCGCATGTGTTTGTTTACAATATCACGTCAGCTGATATTTGGGTTTTACGATGAATAACCTGGAAAAGTAACTTCTGATTAATATTTAGTTTTAAAATATGCAAACGAAATGATTTGCTCCGATTTTAAATGGCAACCCCTTCTTTTATCGTAAATTGAACTCATTAATACGAAAAAAATTTGAAAGAAAATAGTGAAGTATACACGGGCTTGAACAAGGGCTCATTCGAATTGTAGTTGAATGCTCTACCACTGAGCTATATCTTCAGATGTGAATAATTCTGTTTATTTTGAAGAAGAAATGATTTTCTATGATTTTATTTTCTCCCTTGCTGGTGTAACGTAAAATATTCCGCTGTCAAACTTTTTCTTTTTTATCCATAAGAAAGAAAAACTATTTTTAGGATCGGATTTTTCGAATTTCGATTTTCGATATTATCGGATGAATTTCTTTAGAAAACATATCTAAGAACATTGCCAGACATATAAATTACCTTTGTGTGAATTTTACAAAAAATAGGCTCAGCCGTTTCCGAACATATAGGGAAGGAATTCACACACATACACAAAAGTGATTTGTATATATATATATATATATATATATATATATATATATATATAAAGCAATCATGAAGGGAAGACTTAAATTCACGATTAAAAACGTTTAAAATAAAGTTAACGGGGAGAAGAGAAGAAAAGAAAAAAATGGGGGAGTCAGTTGACCGGTTTCGCCCTCGCTTTATCAAAGCTGTACCTATTTACTATGCCTCCCCACGGGACAGAGTTAGACACCAGGGTCGTTTTTTAACGTGGAGAAAAGGTACAAAAATAAAAATTGTCTCAGTCGTGAAGGATTTCTCCTCCACTGAAAGAGAACAAGAAATAGAAGTGCAGCATCTGAAGAACAGATACTACACTTTCATCTTGACCAAAGAAAAAAAACACACAAATGGGAATCGGAAATATGTACAAATAAAATCACGTTGCGTTAAGTTATGTATGGGGAAAAACTGTGGGGAAACGATTGAAATACAGCAACGTCATATTACTCGAAGATCCTAGAGACTAATCACGCTCAAAATCAAGAAGCATTCCTTCTGTTTACAAAGGGAAGACCTTCTCAATCGAACGTGAACAGTCTCCAAGATCTTTAACTGAAATAATGAGTTAGCACGACTCAGGGTTGAAAAAGAGTTCGTGCTAAAGTTCGCTGTATAAGACGAGTTGTCAGTAATTGAAGACCAATATGTATTGGCAATTAAATTTGTTGTTTGGTATGCCCCATTTCTGATTTTGGTAGGTACGTGTTGTTGGTTTCTTCCATCCAATCTTAATGTTGTTCGACCCACATAGCTTGAACTGCAACTACATTCAAAATTGTAAATTACATTATTTTTATGATGGAGGGGGGTGTAGAACATTTTTTCGAGAGGATGGCATTAACGTTCTCGTAGAGAACACAACACGTACATTTGAAGCAAAATAACAATTTTGAACTGTTGAGCTGATTTGCTTTGACAATTTCTCACTTACTGTCCTCAGCCAAGGGAAATGCAGATATTCTGGACATTTATTAACTGTTTGAATTTTAGTTACAGAGGACTCTGCTATTTTTCTAACATAGTCACATCCAAAGGGTACCCATTTTTGGAGAAAGTATCAGTAATTATTTTTAATTCCTCATCCAATTTTCATTTTTAGTAAATCATAAGGGCACGATGTGTTAGGGCCCAAATTAAATTTATCTTACGTTTTCGGGGGCAAAATGAATCCCAACATATATACAGTCGCGTGAATGTAGATTTACGGTATATTGATGTAAGGTGGATTATGTTTTCGTTACCAATACATCGAGGAAAGCTATGGATGAATTAGACTCTCCTTCACAAGAATTCTGTAACGCAGGATGCATCTTATTAAGTAAGGAGAAAAATTACTTGCCTCTATTTGGTTATTGGAGAGGCAAAATGAGTCGTCCACATAGCGAAAATAGACGAAAGGTTTTATGAGTCCAGAGAGCAATTGCTCTTTATGGAAACTCACAAAAATATTCGTCATTATCAGGCTCAAAACAGCCCATCGACACACCTTCTATTTTCCGATATATTAGATTGTTGAAACTGAAATCAACAGATGTAGTGGAAAATTTCATCAGCACAACGAATATACTTTCAAAAATGGGAGGAGGTGATATCTGACTACGATATAAAAAATTTGTACAGATATCTATAGTCTCTGAAATCGGGACGCAAGTAAACAGGTTCTAATGTCGTAAGAACACATACATTTATTAACAAACTTAGATATTTGAATAAAGTCTGCAAAATGAAATGAATCTTTCAAACAGTATTTACTGTAATATTTTAATACCGGTTGCAAAATATTTAAGAACCATTTTGCAATTTTCTGCTGTGATAACTAAAAGTTGCAGAACGTTGCTAGGATTGTTTTTTTTTTACGGACCGTTTTTTTATAGGTCTTTAGTTTGTTTAAATAGTTTTAAGGGGTTAAGAAGGGTCAAAATTGAAAAAAAATCGTTATACATTTCGTTTCTTCGTTTATTTTTAATTTTTAATCAATTCATATCATGTAGGTACAGTGGTAACGTCACTAGGTTTGAATGCTACAGCTTTGCTTTCGGTTTCGATGGCATTTAAATACTTTTTTTAAAAAAAACTTTTGAAATCACGACTCTATAATAATATATACGAAATCTGGACAAATTGAAATATATTTACGCGTATTTTACGACTGGGCAAAGCCGGGCGCCCCCTCTCCCACTAGTATAATCATATTTATAAATTACATTTTTTATCACATTTTCTCTCCAAACAAGGCATAGTGCCACTTTGATGTAGGGGGGCTATTATCTGATACATGATTTGCAGAGATACTATGTAGGGATTTAGCAGAAAGATGTCTGTTTACATTAAATTTGCACTTCTCGATGTTAGTATAGTCAAGGAAGCAGGGACTCGGAAGGGAATTCCAAAGTCTAACAGTGCGAGGGAAATAACTATTAAAGTAGAAGACCTTCTGGAATCTAGGGATCTCTCCTGTGTAGAGGTGGGATTTAGCTGCTTGTCGAGTCTGTTGGGTGTATTTACGTCGGGGGGGGGGGTACAAGGGCTTTTAGTTTGTCGGAACACCTACCATTAAAAGACTTGTAGAACAAGCAGAGGGATGTGGTATTTCGTCGATGGGACAAAGGTTGAAGTCTAGCTAACAGTGCGGGACCTATTAGGTTGGCGACTCCTTTTTGAACTCTATCTAAGCGTGAGACATTAGTAGCAGATACACCAACCCAAATATGGAAACAATACTGCATACATGGGCAGATGGTGGACTCGTAGAGGTACAGGATACTCTTAAGAATAAGTAACTTTCTAGCATGGTAGAGAAAGCCCACATTCTTTGCAGCAGCCTTGGCAATGCCCTATATTTCCGTAAAGGTACTTTTTATTTGTTAAATTAGAAAAAGTATTATATTAACGGAGAAACTCACTTATATTTTATGTAATAAAGTAAAAACCGTTATATTATTGAATTAGTTTGGAATTATTTTGGAGATGAGTTATTTGTATAATTTTTTATTTAATTGTTTGGACTATTATCCTCATCCTCTAGTTATCACCATGTTTCGGCCAATTATTCCTCTGGCCTTCGTCAGGTTAACCGCGATAGGATAGGAATGTCGAATCTTCTAACTATATCCACAGCAATTGCTGGCTTCAATAGCCGTTGCCATCTCATCACGGTTTGATCAACTGATTTTCTGACCGGCTTTGGGTGGGATCGAAACAGCTACCTCTAGACAATTCTCACCTGGAATGGCATTATAATTCAAAACTAATTCAATAATATAACAATCGGTTTGCCCCGACAATTGGAAGAACAATTGGATTTATAAAACCAAAAAATCCAACCTTGATTGCCGTTCGAGGCCCGTAGTGCAGTGGATAGAGATGCAGAATATCTACAATACAACTTTTGCAGGCTCAAAATGCTACTCTTCCTTTGAGACGCTGACTTTTCGATTCCACTTTCCGCCATTAGTGTCAAATTTCTCGCGATGGGGGGAGAAATACCACCTTTTGATCTTGAGAAATCATAAATAGATTTCTCATGTGAAATATCGATCTCTCCCAGATTAGCTCCTATTTTAAAAAAGCCTATCCCTATCCCTACCAGTGTAAATGCCTACTAAAAATATTTATTTAATTTTTTTAGTGGATAGGCTTCACCCAATCTTTAACTAGGGAGATGGAAGCTTAGCTCGTACTTCTCGAACGATCCTAATTGTCCGTTGTCAAAGTGCCATTTTTGCCTATTTATTCACTTTTGCAATTTTTACCGCTGACATTTATACTTCGACATTTTCTCTGCTGCCATTTCTTCTACTGCCATTTTTACGAAGCAGCATATCGACTGGAAAGCCGCCCGACGTAGCCCGGTATTCATCCGCGCTCCAATCATTAAACGATCATACACAATTTTTAAGTTGTTATTGTTTTTAATTTTTGGAACATATGTAAATTATATTGTTTTAATTGCGTTTATCTCCTATTTACTCTCTCTCTCCTGTCTCACTCTTTATCTATCTATCTATCTATCTATCTATCTATCTCTCTCTCTCTCTCTCTCTCTCTCTCTCTCTCTCTCTCTATATATATATATATATATATATATATTGTGTCCACATAAAATATTATTAGGATATATGATATTTCATGTATCGATTGTTCGGCTATTTTCTTCAAGAGTGCTCAATACGAAAGTAGGGCTAGGTTATGAAAGCATATGGTAATTAAGCTACAAACAATCCTCCGCGTTTCATCCCTGTAAGGAATCATCAGGTTAAAATGTATAGAATTCTCTCTCTCTCTCTCTCTCTCTATATATATATATATATATATATATATATATAGAAAGAGAGAGAGAGAGAGAAAGAGAGAGGGTGTGTGGAAAACAAAGAGTGAGAAGAGAAAGTAATATGGCAGTCATACACAACAATATGGTAGTCATACACAACAAATTGAAAAGCATATGTATCACACAATATAGTCATCAATTTGACATATGCAACGGCTTCAATCACCAAAAAGTATGGTAGATAGATTAATTACGCAGACTCCGTATACTACAGAAACTAAAGGTTATTTCTTTTAACTACATAGAAGCATGATCAAGTGGGCACATCGGTTCCCGGTAAATCATCGAAATTAAAAGACGTTTAGTCCCATCAGTACTAAGCGAATAACAATTTGGGATACCAGGTGCTGTACGTGCTCTCCGCTTATTACGCCATCAGTGGTCGTTTAATTCTGCTTATCGCTTGAATCGAGCATTGTCGATTCCGGAGAATGTGTGGTTAATAATTGCGCAATCCTTGCCTCACAATTATATGCGCAGTATCTATTGTCTCTCAAGGTTAGACAGGGGCCATGATGATTTTTTTTACCGTTGTTGTTATTGTTGTTGTTGTTGTTGACATGCCCCTAGATCGAGAATACTGGGCCTAGAACGCGCATGAACTGAGCAATGCACATGCGTAGAACCAACTTTCCCATCACTTCATGGATTTGCAGTCACACGTAGAGGCAATCCTGATTAGAAGACGTTGTATCCTGATCTTGATTCCTCCTCAATTATCACCAGAACCCTATTATCCGGGTAGCGCTGATACTACTTTGTTGCCACCGCCTAATCCTATGGTTAGAAAGGTTTGAGATTTTTTGGTGGAGAGGCTACCACACTTTTTGCCTTGGCCTCAAAATCATCATCGGCTAGGCCATTGTTGAGGTGGTTTGTTCTTTATTGGCTGAGGTGTATGGTTCTATATTGTCTGCAGTTCTAGGAGGTTCATCTTCCTGACCATTGCATTCTCATCGTTTGAGAACTGTTTACTTTATTGTTACTCACCCGAGTAGCCCCTAGCGGAAAATGTTAACGGTGTTGCTGGGGCATTTTTGTGGGCTAGAATGCTCTGTTGGCTTCTAAAACACCAATTTTCCAACCTTGTGTCACATTCTCACACGAAGAAGAGAGAAATACAAACATATACAAATAATTATAAAAAAAATTGTGAGGTGATAATAGAAACTCTTTCTCTAATCTTCTCTTTTTTCGCCTTTCTATCTTTCTTTCTCTTCTCTATCTCTCTGTTTTCCCACTCTTCCTTCTCTTTCCTCTTCTCTCCATTCACTACTATTGCTTCCTTTTGTTATCTCACTTAACTAGTTACATTATTCGCCTCCTCCGACTACTCCTCTTCTCCCATTATTCGCTCTTTACTTATAGAATCCGCTCACCTTCTCATTAGCTAAAACATTCATTTACAAACGAAAAGTGTGCACGGCTACAAACAAGGTAATAATAGCAGCATAATTATAGTACGAAGGTTGTTTCTAAAGTAAAAACTCCTATGTTTTTTTTTATTTAAAAAAAGTTAAAGAGCTACAAAAACGGGAGTGGTACCATTAAAGACTTTTTGTGCCCCGGAATTTATTTTTCTACATGGTCACCACCATTCCTAATGCACTTTTACCAGGAATTTAATGATGCATCTCTGCTTTTAACGCACGTGTAAATCAGTGCTTACTTATAAGCTAACACCGTCAATATCTGCAACAAAGAGATGAAACTTTCGAGTGATTAATACATGAGTTAAGCCATCATGACAATGTAATTTGCGACCCCTTTGATCCATACGGGCCGAATGAAAAAAGGAAGCGTTACTTTTGGCACGTCTTTAGGAGTAGAGAGATACACATGTAATGTAATGTACAGATTTACATGAGGTTTTAGAAATGGCGGCAATCACTATTGCTTTCTGAAAAGATCATACGCTGTTATTAATTGCGTCGCCCTCTCTCTTCCCCCCTCTCTCTATATCTCACACGCACTAACTTCTTTTCACTCTTTCTCAACCTTTTTATTTTACTCTCTTTCTCTGAGCCCCCCTTTCTTTCTCGATTTTCTCTTCTCCTTCCTCTCTCTCACTCACTACTAATTATCATTCGATCCTTTTTCTAGTATTCCACCCTCTTTCTTATTCTCTCTCTCTCCATTTCTCTCTCCTCTCCCCTCTCTCTCATTTACTTGTTCTCACTCATTTCTCGATCATTTTTTCGAGTATCTCCTCCTTCTCCGATCTGTTTCTCCGCCCACATTATCTCTATTTCTCCGCCCCTTCTTTTTCTTTCATTTCTTTTATTCTCACTTATTTGTCAACACTTTGTTCTAATATATTTTCCCTGTACTTCTCTCTCTTTATGTTTCCCTCTTTCTCATCTTCCCCTCTCTTTCCTCTTTCCCTTTCTTTCTCACTCATTTTTTTAAATCGTTTTTCCTAGTACCCTTCTCTTCTCTCTCTTATTTTTTTTACACAGTGATCACCACTTATCAAGGCCCGGAAGCCACTCAGGGATAAGGGTTATTGCAAGTACAGTACGTTAGTGTGGAGATTTGATGAAGTGTTTACTTAAGGGGGCGGTTCATTAGGAATTTGTTAACATTGGACTTAAAGACATCCAAGTTGTAGTCCGGTTGGAAGCAGGAAGACGGAACAGAGTTCCACAGGCGTGCAGTTCTAAGAAAGAAGCTTTGTTCATGGAATCTACGTTTTTATTTAGGCACAGATATAGAGTGAGGGAAATTTTTCACAGTGGATTCAGCTAGACGGGTGTTTTTCGTGAAAGATTGGCGAGGGGGACCAGAGATTGGAGTTCAGACGAGCACCTGCCATGGAAATAACGATAAAACAAGGATAGGCTCGCAACGTCTCTTCTGTGGGAGAGAGGTTGCAGGGTAGAGAAAAGGGCATCCCCCACTAAGCCACGAAGTCTATTTTGTACTTTGTCAAGGCAGAATAGGCTGTTTTTAGCAGCTCCTGCCCAGATATGGCAACAGTATTCCATCCTTGGACGTACTTGGCTTTTATATAGATAGAGAATTGCATCAGAAGTGAGATATCTTCTGGAGTGGTAGAAGGATCCCACCATCTTTCCAGCGACCTTGGCAACAGACTTGATGTACGTGTTCCATTTCAGATCAGGAGTAAAGGTCAAACCCAGAAGCTTGTCAAAACACGGGGCCTCACCCAGACGAGAGCCACCCATCACAATTGATGCCAGATGGGGATCAGAGCGTTGATGATGTAAGGATAGGAGTTTGGTTTTGGATTCATTAAAGGTAACCAGCCACATCTTCACACACTGAACCACGCGCTCGAGATCAGAGGAGAGAGAATCAGAGAGAACTTTGTCATTTACAGCCTTTGATGTGTTGCCATAGATGGTCGTGTCATCAGCATAGATGTCAACGAATGATTTAAGTATGTGTTTAGGGAGGTAATTTATGTAGATCACGAAGAGAGTTGGGCCTAGGATTGACCCCTGAGGGACTCCAGCATTTATATTGCAGGCCTCCGATTTTTGTCCATCTACCACTACTCTTATGAGCCTATCGGAGAGAAATGATTTAATGATTGAGAAAACATTTCCACTTATACCGTAGCTGGAAATCCTGTGAAGTAGACCCTTATGCCATACCTTGTCGAAGGCCTTTGATATCTCAAGAGCAATTGCCCTAGAAAGGAAGCCTTTGTCAAGAGATTCACTAATCCTGTGGGATATAACCGCCAGTATATCTGCGGTAGATCTTGCAGAGCGGAAACCATATTGTGTGTCACTAAGAAGGTTATTCCTGCTGAGGTGGTTGACTATTTCTCTATTGAATATGGATTCCAGCAACTTACTCATAACATACAGGAGACTTATTTGTCTGTACTGAGAGGGAGATGATTATCACCTGAATTCTTAAATATAGGGCAAACTGATGAGGTCTTCCAGGGGGTCGGAAAGCACTTCTCCTTAAGGCAGCGCTTAAATAGTTTTGTAAGTATGGGAGCATGTTCTGGTTGAAGCCTTTTTAACACTATAATTGGGATGCCATCAGGGCCAGTTGCTTTACTGGAATCTAGGTTCTTGATTAGCTTGGCGACCTTATGCACGGATATTTGTATGTTACGTAGCTTGTTCTGTGTTATAGGAGAAAATATGGGGAGTTGATGGCCTTCGTTGCATAGGGTAGAATTAGCTGCAAAGTTCTTTGCAAATAGTTTGGCCTTGTCTGACGCTGACGAGATGACCTCTGGTCCATTGATAATGGTTGGGATAGAACGCACACTTCTGTTCAGGATCCTATTTGTTATTTTCCAAAACTGGTGGGAACCAAGCCGCTGATCAGCTAGCTTGGATTTAACAGACTGGGCATATAGCTCTCTTGCATTTTTTATTACTCTTTTACAGTGGTTGCTGGCAGTCCTGAAAGCAGCTTTAGTCTCTGTGCATCTATTGTTAGAAATTTCAGGAACAGGAAGGCGTGTCTTATTCCGCTCACGCGATTGTATTCTGCCAATGAGATTGCATGCACGTACACATTTTGTCGCGCCAGGTTTTGGCGCCAATTTTAATTAAATTTCAGATTCCATGTGGTGGCGTGGAGAGAAGCACCTATGGTTATTTCGCTCTCGGTTCAATAATGAACCGAGTTCTACATAATTCTCATTCTAGTAAAGAATGAATTGATGTGCCTGAGGCAACCTGTTTCTTTGAACAATATTCTTCTTCATCATTCGGCCGAATGAATGTCCGGCCTTTTTATTCCAGCTGAAGCATTGGAACCTTTATTGTTATCGGGCAAATCGCCCACAATGGACCTTACTTTCATTGGACCAGTAAAGAAGGAGTTTGTGCTTCATATTTGGATCTCAAGAACATTATCTTCACACCAGTGAAAAAACACCTAACACCGTATAACGGCTAACTACCCGCCATTTGGCAGAAGCTAAAGAGGTGCACCCTTTTGCAACCACGGACTCATTTACTTTCTCTTCAATAAAATATTATTTGGAATTTAAGGTGAGCCTTTCGTTGTTTTCCTTGTGTCTCTTTCATTCTGCCAACGGCAAAAAAACGTGTAAGAGAAATCTTACATCGTTTTTATTGCAAAAGATATTTAGTGTTAAAGATCTCCTTTTCCCTTTCTGCTGAAATGTTTTAATATCGTGTTTTTTTTATTGAAAAAAAATGCATTCCCCTCCTTTAATATGTCGCTTTAAAAGTAAAATTAATTATATTCCATTGTATTAAATGGTACGGTCGACAAAGGATCAATTTAAAAATAATAATAATAAATGTGTCACATTTTATTGTAACGGCTGTTTGAGACCGGAAAAAGAAAAAAAAGAAAAAAGAAATATATATATATATTTAATAATAATAATGTGCTTTTATTTACAATTTATTTCATATTAACAATAATATTGAGGAAAGAAGTTACGTTCATTGATTTAAATAAGAATGTATTCATGTTGAATAAGTTGTTGTCTAAGCGCGCCCAAGCGGAAAAATTTCCCGCCAAAGATATCGCCACCTTTGGGTGATAGAACCCTCGTGGCTAAAAATTCTGACACTAAACAATTTAAGTTGTCCCAAAGTGGCAACACATCCAAACAGTTCGTCAATAATGGCGAAAGTAAAACATGTAAATTGTGTCAGGCGAATGGTCACCTGACTAAGAATTGCTCTATATTTCCGAGTTCGGAGTCCAAAATAATTAGAGCCAGAGAATTTAAATTATGCCTTCGATGCCTCGGCGAGCACTCGGAGTCCTCATGCAAGGGGATTAAGGGGTTTCCTTATTCTTGCAAAAATTGTGGTTCGAAAAACCATTATACATTGAGGTGTCCTAAAGGCTGTAAGCCCTTTGTGGGACGTACGTCTCTACTAGATCAAACACATTGTATCAGTCCTGTAATCAAGATATCCATGATGATTAAGAGGCGCCCGGTCTATTTTTTCTGTCTGATAGATACGGGTAGCCAAAAATCCTTCTTTTCCAGAATAATTCTGGATCGTTTGAATCACTGCCATAATTTAAATACTGAGACGGTAAAAATGCCCGTCAATACCCTGGTGGGGGCTAAATCCTTACTTCTTTTTAAGCTGAAGGTGTCCCTAAAATTGGGAGATCAGCAGCCCTTCAACCATTCTGCTTTGTTTGCTGAAGGGTTGAAATTAACATTTCACGTAAACAGGTTCGACGAAATTACGTCGAATATAATTAAAAAGGGGTATAAGCTTTGCCCCGGATATTCCAAACTTAATGGATCTAATATTCTCGGCATCATTGGCCTGGATCTCATTCCTAGCATTTGTAATCTCAGTGTAATAAAGTGCTTGGGAGGGTCCGCTTGGAAGCTTCCCAATTACATAATTCCCTTCGGTGAAGGGTCAAGTTTTTTAAATCATAATGATGAAGCTGTGGGAAAGTTGCCAGTTTTTAATCAAGTTGTAAAACTATTAGTCGGAAAGTACAACCGTGTTCGCTCAGTCTCGGTGCTGAAGGACGGGGGTGTCTAAATTCATTCTTTGAAAAATATTTATCCTTTAGAGGTTAAAAATAATTCTGAACTTGCTTTAGCAGAATTTACAGAAGAAGGTGGCCCCTTCTTTTGCCCTACATGTTCAGTCGCCAACGATGGAACAAATCCCATGATGTGTTGCGACTCGTGCAATGAGTGGTATCATTTTAGCTGTGTCGGAGTCGACCGGCAAGACACCATTGGGGAATGGGTGTGTCCGAATTGTACGGACCAAGTGTCGAGTTAAATCTTGTGATATTAATTCTCTAGGATTGATCGCGATAGTTTAGATGCGTCAACTCCTTCAAATTAAAAGCAATTTTGTGGGGTATGGATTAACCAACCCAAGTTCTAATAATTCATAATAAAAATTAAGGCTTGTTATAGCCTATAAATTCATAAATTTAAGGTTCATTATGGCCTAATAATACATAATAAAATTAAGGATCTTCATAGGCTAATAATTCATACATAAATTAAGACGCTTTATGGCCTAGAGAGATAGTTGTAAGTTCAGATTGGCAACAGACACTCACATTGATACATTGCTGTTATTGTGTTAATTTGAAGTCCTACGGGACCCAAATCCTTTCATTGTAATAATATGTTCAATAAGCGACAATCATCATTCACTTAAAAATAAAAAAGAAATGAATATCCATTTCTTTTTATTCCTTTCTTTGGCAGAGTGTTAGAAATTTCAGGAACAGGAAGGCGTGTCTTATTCCGCTCACGCGATTGTATTCTGCCAATGAGATTGCATGCACGTACACATTTTGTCGCGCCAGGTTTTGGCGCCAATTTTAATTAAATTTCAGATTCCATGTGGTGGCGTGGAGAGAAGCACCTATGGTTATTTCGCTCTCGGTTCAATAATGAACCGAGTTCTACATAATTCTCATTCTAGTAAAGAATGAATTGATGTGCCTGAGGCAACCTGTTTCTTTGAACAATATTCTTCTTCATCATTCGGACGAATGAATGTCCGGCCTTTTTATTCCAGCTGAAGCATTGGAACCTTTATTGTTATCGGGCGAATCGCCCACAATGGACCTTACTTTCATTGGACCAGTCAAGAAGGAGTTCGTGCTTCATATTTGGATCTCAAGAACATTATCTTCACACCAGTGAAAAAACACCTAACACCGTATAACGGCTAACTACCCGCCATTTGGCAGAAGCTAAATAGGTGCACCCTTTCGCGACCACGGACTCATTTACTTTCTCTTCAATAAAATATTATTTGGAATTTAAGGTGAGCCTTTTGTTGTTTTCCTTGTGTCTCTTTCATTCTGCCAACGGCAAAAAACGTGTAAGAGAAATCTTACACTATTACGTTGGTAGCTATGGAAAAAGTGATTTTTCTGCGCGATAGCAGCAGCATATTCTGGGGAGGACCATGGCTGGCTGCTAGGTTTTTGTTGGAATTTTTTAGATGGTATGAATTGGTCTATGCCTACAATTAACCATTTGGTCAGATCTGATACTCTTCTGTCTCTCAATTTCATTTTCCTCTCTCTCAATTCTCATGTACTTCTCAACCCTTTTTTTTCTAATATCTTCTTTTTTCCTCTACTGCTTTTCTTCTCTTTTTTTCTCTCTCTTTTTACTCTACTTCTCTTTCTCTCTCTCTCTCTCTCTCTCTCTCTCTCTCTCTCTCTCTCTTCCTATCTCTGTTGTTACTCTGTCGCACCAGTAAATTTCATTAAATGCATATAGTATCTTACTTATCCGGCGTTTCTCTATATTCAATGAGATTTGTTAGTGATCAAGTATACTGAAGCGATTGCCTCTGTTACTGAAGATAAAAAGAAAACTACATTTTTGCTACAATTACAATGACGAGTTGTCATTATAAGCAACTCGCTGCAACTCATATATAATGTTTGTTCATATATATGTATATATATATATACTATATACTATTTTTAGTCTGTTTGATCTACTTATTTAATTTATGATAGAAATCATCATATACATATGTAAATTTTCGTAAAAGGTCATATAAATTGCATCATTATTATTCTGCATTTATTCTTTGAATCACTGGATATCAATCATGTTCAAAGGTTCGGTCAGGATAAAATCCGGTTGTTTCCGTCATCTTTTAAATCTTTTCCTATGAATCACAATTCTGAGTCTAATTTTCGCGACGAAATAGTCGTTTGTGCTCAGTATATGCATGTGATGTTGCCAAGCTAATCAAAAACCTTGATTCTAGTAAAGCAACCGGCCCTGACGATATTCCAATTATAGTACTCAAAAGACTTCAACCAGAACTAGCACCCACACTTACAAAACTGCTTAAACGTTGTCTTAAGGAGAATTGCTTCCCATCACCCTGGAATAATCTCATCACTATGCCCTGTATTTAAGAATTCAGGTGATCGTTCATCCCCCTCTCAGTACAGGCCAATAAGTCTCCTGTGCGTCATGAGTAAGTTGCTGGAATCTGTGTTAAATAGAGAAGTAATCAACCATCTCAACAAAAATAACCTTCTTAGTGACACTCAATATGGTTTCCGTTCTGCTAGATCTACAGCAGATGTGCTTACAGTTATATCTCATAGGATTACCTTTCTAGGGCAATTGCTCTTGACATATCAAAGGCCTTTGATAGGGTATGGCATAAAGGTTTACTTCACAAGATCTCCAGCTATGGTATTGCTGGAAATGTCTTCTCAATTATTAAATCATTTCTTTCTGATAGGTTCATAAGAGTAGTAGTTGATAGGCGAAAATCAGAAGCTCACAGTATAAATTCTGGAGTCCCTCAGGGGTCCATCCTGGGCCCAACTCTTTTCCTGATCTACATTAATGATCTTCCAAATCACATCCTTACATCATTCGTAGACATTTTTGCTGATGACACTACCATCTATGGTAGCACATCTAAGACAGTAAACGACCAAGTCCTCTCCGGTTCTTTCTCCTCTGATCTTGATCACGTTGTACAATGGGGAAAGGAGTGGCTGGTTAATTTTAATGCATCTAAAACCAAGCTTCTATCTTTACATCATCAACGTTCTGATCCCCATCTGGCATCAATTAAAATGAATGGCTCTCGTCTTGGGGAGACCTCAAGTTTTGACAGGTTTCTAGGCTTGACCTTTACTCCTGATCTTAAATGGAATACGTACATCAAATCTGTTGCCAAGGCCGCTGGAAAAATGGTCGGATCCTTCTATCGATCCAGTAGATATCCCGCTGCTAATGCAATTCTCTATCTATATAAGAGCCAGATACGTCCAAAGATGGATTACTGTTGCCACATATGGGCAGGAGCTGCTAGAAAAAACTTGTCCTGCCTTGATAGGGTTCAAAATAGACTTCATGGCCTGGTGGGAGATGTCCTTTTCTCTTCGCTGCAACCTCTGTCTCACAGAAGAGATGTTGCGAGTTTGTCTCTGCTTTATCGTTATTTTCATGGAAAGTGTTCAACTGAGGTTCAATCTATGGTCCCCCCTCGCCAAACTTTCACAAGAAACACTAGACTAGCTGAAAACATTATCAATAATTTTCCCCACTGTTTATCTGTACCTAAATCTAAACATAGATTCCATGATCAAAGCTTCTTTCTTAGAACTGCACGCCTGTGGAGTTGTCTTCCGTTTTCCTGCTTTCCAGCTTTCTATAATATGGTTGTCTTCAAGTCCAACGTGAACAAGTTTCTGATGAGCCGTTCCACTTAAGTTAACAAATTTACCGAACTTCCATTACTATCGATTACTATATTGTCCTTTTGATTATTTTACACTCTTTAACCCTTATCCTTGAGTGGCCTATTGGTCTTAATAAGTGGTGACGCCTATGTAAAAAAAACAATAACAAAAAAAAAACAGCGCAGACAATTTCCCCTCATTTCATCTAGAATATGATGTAAGATTGTAACAGCGGAAAAAAATTGGTAGAGAGATACATAATCACTGTTTAATCATATTTTGTCAGTTCATATCATTTTACATGTCCGCACTTTGCGTGATTCAAACAGATTGTCAGCTTCTCTCTACTCCACTCTGTTTTTCAGCTTTGTGAACTATTTTTTTCTATCAATTCCTATAGTACATCTATCCTTACGTTTGGTTATCAAGATAACTTTTACTGGCCGTTTATCTTTAACTATTATGGACTATTTTATCTACTAGTCTGGCTACTTGCTCAATATCTAATAATTTTTAGATTAATTCAATTTTCAAACATCTAATTTGGTCGAAAGAATTGTCATTTGCGAGCAGTACATACTCGTACTAGCACAAACAATTTAATCTTATTTTATCTGAGATTTAGCGGTAGCAAAAATTAATATTTGGCTGAAACTCCAACGCAACATCTCCGTCCTAAAGAACAATGTTTTTTTCCTGCTTCCCTCGTTTTCAGATTTAACAAGGCAGATCTTCAGTTATGCACAGTCCTCGTTGCCGATTACAGGTATTACCTGATATTGACTTAGATAGTAATCTCGACCTGACTCTGTACATACCAGATTATAATTATTTTAAAACCTTCTAATAATGTTGTATGTTTGCAAAATTAATATTGTTCTATTGTCAGGTAATCATATTTTGAGATAATTTTACGATATAGTTTTATGTTTTTGATTGATCTGTAGTATTATGGGGCGTCCGACCGCATGCAATGCTTAAAATGTGCCTGAGAGATCGTGTAACACCTTCAAATGATCTGTACAGTGTTTCTAATTTAAATGATATTTAAACAAGTAACAGACGAAAATTATATAAATGTTGATATTATAGAGTATTATACTTAGAAATCTGTTTCTGTATTAAGAAAATTGGAATAAAAAGTACACAAACGGAAATTGATAACCGCTTGCAACATGGCGCAACACGGCGAAAGAATCACCTGCGTATATGTTATGTTTTTTTTATTGCAATGTAAGAATTCACAATAAGAAAATAAACATAGTACTTATCTCTGTCTTTCTCTCTCTTTTTCTGTTTCTCTCCATTTTTATCTAGTTATCTATTGCTCTGTTTGATTAGTTTATGTTTAGAGATAAATACAATGTCTTATATGTGGTCTCCGTAATATAACTGTCTGTTAAGAAAATGTTTATACATAATTGGAGGAGTTTTTGGTTATTAAAGATGCTTCTAGTTTAAGGACACTTTCCTTAGAAATGTCTTTTCGCACTTAATCTCTCCCTTCATATCTCTATGAACCTCTTCTTTTCTCTTTCATTTTTATTGTCTGTTTATCGCATTAGCTATTTATTTATCTATATATATATATAGCGACATGTCGATATTTTTCTATATAAAGACCATAAACATCTAACGCTTTTAAGTCCATTACCGAAAAAAAAAAATTGTTGATCTGTAATGAGAGAAGAAGAAATTTTCGTATTAAATTAACAAAATGTCGGTAGAAATCACTATTTTGTTCCTCTATCTATCTGTACGCCTTTGTCCGAAAGAATCGATTTTCCCCTTTAGAAGAAAATACTATAGCAATACAAACACTGATATCATATACAAATCCAATAGGGTCACACTACCTGCCAATATCTCCTGCATGTTTTCAATCGATTTTATCTAATATCGTAAATTCTTGTAATAGTTTCGAGAATATTTACTCTTCTAAACAAGTCCTATTTACAGGCGGTAGGGGATGTTTACTCATAAATTTCTCCCTTTAATCCTCTATAATTCTACGGCGTAAATATTTTATAGCATGAATTTATCGCCAACGACTGCTATTATTTCGTTTTAAGCTTTCGTGATTTTATCTTTCCCCTACACCTCATTCTCTACGGAAATAATCACTGGCCCCTTTCTCTTTAACTCCTGATTTTTCCAGGGATTTCATTGGCTGTTTTCTTACATTTCACTATTCCAGTATTCATTGATACTTTTATGTTTGCCGAGCAGTTGACTAAATGATTCTGAGTCTTCCAACATGGCGTCGTCCTCCAATATATTCGCTAACCGCGACACCATATTTTAAGATCACACACATTAAAATGAAATCTGTACTGCAATTGCTTATCTATTAAACATTACAAAAATTTAACAACTTCTTTGTTTATAAAAGAACATTCGCCCATATCCGTTAATACAAACGTCCACGTCTTGACTCAAATAAGCTATTTATTTATTCCGTGATACTGCCGTCATAAGCACTAACTTACTCCATTCTTATTTAACTAGCGCTCTTTGAATTTTTCTACTAAAGGATAATTTACAAATCATCTGTGCCGCATTTGCAGCAGTATAAAAACCATTAAACTGTGCCATTTCCACCTGACTACATATGCAGGTAATTAATTTACATTTTTTCTAGATATCGTCTTTTCAATTAACAAACTAACAAACAGTTCAGCAGTCTTTAATTGAAATTGTGTGCATTTTAGTTTTTCGGTTTAGTAAGAAATTCATTTTAAAAATTCATAAACTAAATTAAATTAAGTTATTTATCATTTAAAAGGTTTTTGTCTCTTTTTCTTTCGAGGGGTGTACCGTTTCCTACCTGAGTTTCCACGATACACTAACATTTGGTCAACAATTACTTTACAATAAGACGTTGCGAGCCTATCCTTGTTTTATCGTTATTTCCATGGCAGGTGCTCGTCTGAACTCCAATCTCTGGTCCCCCCTCGCCAATCTTTCACGAAAAACACCCGAGCTGAATCCACTGTGAAAATTTTCCACCACTCTTTATCCGTGCCTTAATCAAAACGTGGATTCCATGAACAAAGCTTCTTTCTTAGAACTGCACGCCTGTGGAACTCTGTTCCGTCTGCCTGCTTCCCACCTGACTACAACTTGGATGTCTTCAAGTCCAACGTTAACAAATTCCCAATGAACCGCCCTCTTAAGTAAACACTTCATCAAATCTCCACACTAACGTACTGTACTTACAATAACCCTTATCCCTGAGTGGCTTCCGGGCCTTGGTAAGTGGTGACCACTGTGTAAAAAAAAAAAATGTTTATTCAATTGTAGGTGAAAGTACAAAATAGATAAGGTACTTATGCAGAAAAGTACCATGCTATTTTCTTGATGGTATTGTCAAGTTAACTTTAAGTTCTACCGTATCTTCCGTTTATTAAATTAAGTGGAAGTAGAAAACAGTAAGAAAACGCCTATCTTCCTCATCTTTACATCCTAAATAAGAACGTTATTATATCAGCACGAAACCTTCTTTGTATAAGGCGGGGGGTACTTTTTCACCGATAAGTTTTCTCGAGACATTACGATTTCTAATTAAATATTTTATTACATTCATTAAAAAAAATTCATACATATAATTTAATTTAATCAGAAATTGACATTTTTTTTTTTTTTACTTTTTAGGAGGGGGGGGGGCGTTATTCGATGAGTTTCCATGATACCATAAGATTTATACATAATTAGTTTACAATATTCATTTAAAAACATATAAAAATGCGTTGCTTATGCAGAGAATGTAATAGGCTTTTTTTTTTTATAGTACTTTCAAGTTAATTCAATTTTACGGTATCTTTTCTTCAGGAAATTGTTGGGTGAAAGTACAGCATAGTTGCAAAACACTCTCCTCACCCCATGCTAACAATGGGTTTCTAAATAATAACGTGGTTATTTCAGCACGGTACCTTCTTTGCATAAGTACCGAAATATTTTTTTAGAAGGGGAGGTAACAAACATTGTAAAATGGTTATTACTCCAGGTATTGGGTCAATTGTTTAATTACTTACAGAACTTAGCAAAGTTTACAACTGAAAACTACGTGCATCCTTAATTTCTAACGGAGAGAATAGCTCTTGCTCCTAAAATGACATTATATATACAGGAGTGAACTATAAGATTGTCGCCCTAGAAATCACGATATAACTCCATTTCCGTTTGATGAAAACTGCATTTTTTGTTGTTGCAGACCATCTACTAGTTAACCAGTTGTGTATAAATCCCAAGAGCGATAGGAGCCTTCTATCATGTCTTAAAATGACACAATGCGTAACGAGCGAGATCGGAGATGCCCCCATGTACAACTCATGCTTTCTATCGATCCAAGTTATAACAGCAGGACCATTGCCAACACCTTCAGAATGCATCGATGGATTGCCACGTATAACAGGAACCTGCCCAGGATGATTAAAACTAAGTTTCCGGCAACGGTTATGGACTACTTCGTTTGATCATACATCGAGAACATCACCAACCTGACCTCCCACAACACCAAAGGTAGCCTGATCGCTGTCATTCACCGAGTATTCGCCTAGCTCTCGCTGGCGCTTATGGAAAAGGCATGCTTCTAGTTACGGACCCGTATCGAGGCGGTGATTAAGGCTGAAGGCGGGTATATTGAATAGATGTCAGCTCTACTACATAAGTTATCTGAATTGATTTTTTCAATAAAAGTTTTAAAATAAACCTGTAGTGTTGTTTTCTTTAGGGCGTTCCACCCCGTATCTATGGAAAATTATTTAGTGTTTATCATTTTTAATCCTTGAAATGTAGAATGCACATCAAAGAGTCCGATGATTAGTAGCATTGTCTTGAAAACAATTGCGTGCTTCCCTGGATGTTGAGAAATATTATTCCAATACCATCTAAAGTCTTTTAAAATACAAAGTTTCGATTGAAAATGAAAAAAAACAAAAAACGTGACATGTATTGAATACTTCTGCAATTTTGAACTATGAATAAAAAGTAATGGATTCAACCCGACGGTTTTCTTTCTTTCACACTCTACTGTATCGCAGGCAAAATGGCGAACAGGTATAACAGAAAATGACATGTATCCAATACTTGTCACTGTAGACGGATGAAATGATTTCATTTACTCGAAACAGGTTTTTATTTTATAAATATTATAAATCACTGAATTAATAATTTTGCTTATAATATCCAGTCATTAAAACATTAACAGTTTAAAGTTAATTTGAAGCCTTGTTCTTTAGCGAGAGAGAAAGAGAAAGTGTTTGTGTTTGCGTGTGTGTGATAGAGAGAAAGAAACATACACAGAAACGAGAGCAGGAGAAGATGATCGTGACAGATCGTTTTTCAATGTAGGCAAAAAAAAAAAAAAATCTCAATCATAAAGGATTTCGCGTTCACTGACTCCGAACAAAAATAATGAAGTTTAGTATCAGAACAGATACTAAAAAAATGTGCCACTTGATTATTTAATTGCAATTTATCGCTAATTAAAACAAATAACATCGAGATTGTTTTTCAAAACATACATCAATTCCTAAAACTGAGGAATATTTTAGCATGTACATTCGCGAGCTTTTTTTTTCTATCACAATTAAGCTTAAAATAAAATGTTTGTTAGGTGTCGCGTTTAAATTTGAAGCATCATATTCGTTCGAGTGTCACGCTCATGCCTAAAAAAAAATTTTTGGATTCGTCCATGTTCTGTTTCTGAATTTTTGAGATGATGATTCATAATTCGAATTATTTGAATTATTCGGCTTACTGTTCTCACCTTGATTGTTATTTTCACAACGTTTCGGCCGAGTTCACCTCCGACCTTCTTCAGGTGTATCTTATCGAATTCTGCAATCTGCACGCAATGTCGAATAGAACCCTATATTTAATCCATGAGTCCTTCCGTGGAATGATGGGTAAAGTACTTAGTAAAATTCGGTTGGAATTTATATTTTTCTGAGATTACAGGTTCAATCCTCAGTGTGGGCGCCTCTCAAAATATAATTGTGAATTACTTCTAGCCAGTCATGGCTGACGGAACGAGATCATGTTATCTCTGTGTTCGAAATTCCGTGCAGTCTCCCGAGTTCGACAAAAAAGATTTCTGATACGACAAGTTACACCCGAAGAAAGTCGAAGGTTACATCAACCGAAACGTTATAAGAATTACATTCAAGATAAGACACGTAGTACGAAGAATCCAGATAATACAAATCATCCATGTTCGTGTGTCGATCTGTCAGCTTGTATGTCACGCTTAAGTTTGAAATAAAATGCTCATCACTAAACGCCCAAATTGGACGGACGCATCAAAAGAATAGTGGCGTTCATGTTTACGTTTTTTTTTTCAGATCGCTTCCTGATCGCTTCTGAAGTTTTTTCCTCCTTTCAACGCTTCAACATTTTCATGAGCTGCCTCAAACAAAAAACGAATGGTTTGCGCAAAGAAATTATTATCTTTGTTCTTTTCGATTCTTGCTGTCATTAAAGAACCTCGTCTTCATTGCTTTTCAATCCGTCTTTGTTGTTTTCTATCGAATACAACTGTATGTTTTGTAGACGTGTTTTCAAATCGAAAAACGAATTGATTTATGATTAATCTATCGATCAAATTCGAACAAGTTCTACAAGAAATTGTTTTTTTTTAAACATTCCGTATTCTCGATAAGTGAAGCTATTTTTTTTTAAAATATATATAAAAACCCGTATGCTCATTTCAATGTATGTATACGTCTATCTATTTATTTATCAGTTCTCTCCCTCCTCCATGTCTTCATAATACTATTTCATATATATTATGACATTACTCATATTATCATATATTACGCATACCTTCCCTGCAACCTCTCTCTTACAGAAGAGACGTTGCGAGCCTGTCTTTGTTTTATCGTTATTTCCATGGCAATTGCTCGTCCGAGCTCCAATCTCTGCCACCCCCACCCTCGCCAATCCTTCATGATAAACACCCGTCTAGCTAAAACCACTGTCAGTAATTTCCCCCACTCTTTATCTGTGCCTAAATCAAAACGTAGATTCCATGAACATAGCTTTTTTCTGAGAAGTTCACCCTGTGGAATTCTCTACCGTTTGCCTGTTTCCCACCTGACTACAACTTGGACGTCTTCAAGTCCAAGATAAACAAATTCCTGATTAATCGCCCCCTTAACTAAGACGCTTTATCAAATCTCCAATACCAACTATTACTACGATATTGTCCCATCGATTATTGTACACAAAATAACCCTTATCCCCGAGTGGCTTACGGGCCTTGATAAGTGGTGATCCCCATGTAAAAAAAACTTTCTGTTTAAATATTTACCTCAATATTGCTCAATACATGATTAGAGCATAGCAGTATCAAAACAAACTTATGGCAAGTAAACTACACGGAAATATTTGTGTTCCATTTCAGTAATAAAATTGAATGCCAACTGCATGATTTTCCGTACTAGGATCGCGTTTATAGTTAAGCAATGCAAACCTTTGAGTGTAACCAATGAAAGTGTTTTTATTGGATTACCCTCGTACTTCCATATTAATTCCTCACAACTCTGCCTACTCATATTCCTCATCGGTATGCCTTTCTAACAAGCAAAATCATATTAGTTTAATACAAACTAACGGAACCTGTGAAAATTCCACAGGGGAATCACTCATATGTAATATATTGATGTTGACATTCTGTAGATGTTCAGCGTAAATAGAGATGCTCTGGTATTATTATAGCTCCTAAGGGACGCCCGGCGTAGCACATTCATAAAGTACGCTTAAATATGATATTTTCATTCTTTCAGATTTCATATATATTATTATAGAGTTAATGTTCTGTTGATTTGAATATATTATAAAGTTGCGATTTAGAAAAAAAAAAAAATACATATGACTTGGGTGCATCAACTTGGATCGAAACCGAATTAAAAAATATGAAATATATATATATACTCGAATATAGCGCTAGATTCAGCCATTCTGATGAGTCGTAGACAACGAAACACGTGTCAGTGGATAATTATATTTAAATATATATATATATATATATATATATATATATATATATATATATATGCCGCTCGCCATATGGGGGTACCAAATTGATTAAAGGGAAAATTATTCCCAACTCGCATTTAGGTAAAAGTGCACTTTCGTAAATAATTAAATTCATTCAAAACGTATCGCAAAAACAAAAACAAATAACACACACACACACACACACACACACACACACACACACACACACACACACACACACACACACACATATATATATTGAGTCCCTTCAGTTATAATCGAAACCAAAACCAAGATTTATGAAGAATTCTTGATAAAATTATTCATAAAAAGAATAGATTACCGAAGTGCCATCAGCTATGATCAAAACCGAAACCAAAACTTATAAAGAATTCTTGATGAAATTATTTATTACAAGAAACTGAAGTCCACAACAATTAAACGACTCCGATGTTAGCGTGACACAGAAAATCAATAAATAACACTAATCGCATTAATATATAGAATATTCCCACTCATATATCAGAAAGGTTTTAATAATTCTTTTTTTTTATTAAATTAAATTAGTTTAATTAATATATATAATATTGAGGAAACTATTGCAGATAGAGACGGTTAATAACACAAAATTACAAACATTAATTAATTATCGACAGCTACATCAAAACTTAAAGAGAGAAACCTAAATGCTTGACATTTCACCTGTTTTACGTAAGCTTCTTCAAGAGTGAAGCAGCTAAAAATGATCCATGACTAGAGGGACAATTATTTAAGCAGTATATATACTAGCCTGAGTACCCGGCTTTGCTCGGGTGTTTGGAGGTGTGTGTTGAACAATAAAAAAAGTGTAAGTAGGTAGGCAGGTTCGAACCTATACCGCGAAGGAGGAAAAGAACATGAAAATAAAAAAAGTGACGTCTTTGCTGTTGCGTCTATCGCCAAACCGTAAGTTACTGACGTTTAAATTAAGGCTAGCCAATCGAAAAGCTTTAAAAAATATCGGCGAAAAAATCGACCTCTCCCCGTAGAAAGTGGCCAGTTGAAGGTGTAGAAATTATTGTTTTTAGCCAATTCTTCGATATTTGTCGTCCGAAAGGTCAAGCTTCGAAACGATTCCGAGCTCGTGCAAATTCGTCGCCTCGGTCGAAAGTTTTAGGCAGACATACATACATACATACATTTAAACAGACAGGTGAGATTTATAATATAGTAGGAGGTACCCGGCGTTGCCCGGGTATTTAGAGGTGTGTGTGCTCGGGCGGGTGGGGGTTCATAAATGGAAACAAAAGAATAAGCGAAGTAATAACCCTGTTTACATATTATATAAAAAGAAACAATGTTAAAACTTCTTAAGAAAATCGTTGCCCGGGTGTTTGTATCGGAGAGGAGAGGTGTTAAAAAAAGATTTGGTAGGTAGGTAGGATCGAACCCAAAGCCTTGAGGCGAAGTTGGAAAATAAAGTGTGAAAAAAAAAACGTGTCACGTTAACTGCCCGGCCAGCAAGAAAGAGTAACTGAAACACGTTTGAATTTATTTAAGTATTAAGAATTGACAGGTGCCCGCACCTAATGACTTAATGAGGTCAAATATTTGGTGGTTTGTGACTGGTCTCATCTATCACAGCTTCTTGAATCTTGGCGAAACGATTACAGGGAAGGAGTACTGCGGACAAATTGACGAAATGTACCAAAAGCGCCAATGTATATGTCCGAGATTATTCAATATGAAGGCACCAATTCTCCTCCATGACAACGCTGCCCGGATGTTACTTAACTGACTCTGCCTCATGCGCCATATTCACCAGACCTTTCGCCCACCGATTATCACTCTTTCAAGCACTTCGACAACTTCCTGTGCGAAAAATGCTTCAAAAGCCGAGATGATGTCTACTCGGCCTTCAATGACTTCAACGCTTCCAGAACTCTGGATTTCTATGCTAATAGGATAAACAAATTTGTTTCTTGTTGTCGATTTTAATGGTTCTTCTTTCGATTAATAAAATTTATTATGAAAGGAATTATAATCTTTTGAAGATGAACGTCAAAAACGACATTATTTTTGCACCAACATAATAAGTGCATAACAAATTTTCAGGAAACGTTGTTTTCTTTAATTAAAATGAAAAAGAAGGAGAGCAGCAATCAACACCTTTACGAATTCTGAAAACTGAGGTAATTCATCTTTCAACCCGTCTTCTAAATCCAAAGGATATTCTTCTAAAAGTCTGTCAGCACTTTCTTGAATCTGCGCAAATGTTAGGCCATGCAGATTTCGCAAAAATCTAAACTATGAGTTCAAATGGGTGCATGCATTGCGGCGTTGCTCCAGTGAAGATAATAGGCTGTTTATTACAGCAAGGAAATCTTCCCCGCGGAATCTATATTTAAGTGATTGATTATTTATTGCATCTGAAACTTAACGGCCACTGTCCACATCCTCATCGTGCCTTCGATTTGGAGCCATTCTTCTTGTTTTTGTTGGTCAGTAATCCTGCATTGAGTCAGTTTTGCGACTCAAATTTATTGAATTATTGTCTGAAATTCTGTCGATTATCCATTGTAGGTAGAAGAGTAACTTATCTTGCCTTTGGTAACATTTATTCATTTTATATTTGAAGTTTTTACTATTTTTTTTTGTTTGCTGGCTTCTATTCACAATACCAGTTGAATTTACATGTAAAAACTGATGCCCAACTCTAAATTCGTAAATAATTAAGATTTTGTGTGCTTCCCTTTCTTTTTAATTTATTATCGTGTGAAAGAATCTATTTAATTATACATGTAATTATGTACAGTAAAATATAAGATTAAATATACGACAAATATTAATTAAAAAAATTATGTTGTAATTTCCGTTCATAAAAATATTTCAAATGTTTTTAAGATAGAATAAAACGCAATCGCATTTTGTAGCAGAATTAGCAATAACCGAAATGAGGGGAAATAGGAAGCTTGCCTCGGATACGTCTGTTGTGTTTCGGGCTGAGCGGAAGAGAGAGTTCCAAGATGGCATCCATGGGTTTTTATTAGCGTTGACCCCATGTAATTCTTGTAGAATTGCGTCTACTCTCGCGCGATCATGCAAATATATAATCCCCAGCCGCTATAAAGGCAGGACGCTGGAAAGTAGTGGGGAGCCTCCGGCAGATTGTGTGTCGGTGGTTCTGGCGATTGGATTGTTCTTTGTGACGAACCACGTGTCTGCGAGAAGCAAGTTTTTTTTTTGTTTGTTTTTTTCTGCTTCTTGTTTCTCTACGGTTATTACAGCCAAGACACCCCTCTCTTCTAGAGGTAGGCGATACTGACTATTTCCTATCTGTGTTCCTGACTTTTTTTTGCCTACTACATTTTGCTTCAAAACATTTTAGGCTTCGCCGTGTAATGTTAATGGAAGTGAGATATTCACAACTAAACTGCCAAATTGTTTCAATAAACGAAGAATAATTTTTAGTACTAAAGTTTGGTCTTCATTTAATTGTCTTTTATGAATTTAAAAAGTTAGTTTTACAACCAAACATAAATGAAAATTAAAGAACAGACGTGAAAATCTGTTCATTTAGGAATTTATTTATTATTATTATTCAACTTAAAACCGATCATTTGAAAACGTCTATTTATTTTATGCCACAGTTTTATGCGCCTCTTCCTTTGTAAAATGTGTCAATGCTAGCTGGGGATCGGACAAAGGTCCATTGGACAATTTCCACCGGACAAAGCGCAAGATATAATAATAAAAAGACAGACGAACGTCCTAAAGCATAAAATAAATGTAAGAAAACACACGTTTTATATATTACCTTTAATTTAATTATCAATGATGTTTCAGAGAATTTATTTTACAAAGATGTTTTATTTAATTTTACTAAATTTATTTAATTTGAAATCATTTTCGGAATCTTATAAATCAATTCTTAAAAGGTTTACGTAGCAAATTTATGCAAAGTTTCATTTTTTGTTTTTTACGCAAGTAAAATAAACCTACATCGTATTTTGATGTTATTATGATCTATATATTTTAGTTGTACTGTTAGTTAAAAGACAAGAAATATCTATAACTAGTATCAGCAATGGGAAATTAAATTTGAAAAATATTAAAAGAACCGTTTGTAGAATTGGAAATTAGGCTAAAACATTTCCCGATTCCGATACCGATTCTGATATCCCAAAAAGTTCCGATTTTTTCGGTTTCCGATTATGATTCCGATTAATCGTTTCATGATGATGATGATGCTGGCTGGCAGTTGCGTAGCAACCATATCCAATTGCGCACTAGGTTTGCCTACAGCTTCTTTGATGGTTGATTAAGCCTATCTTTGGTCCTAGATATGCCTTTAAACTATATCCAGTGGTGAGGCCCGAGCTTGCGTAATTTGGGGAGTGTGGAGCCACCCTTTAATTACCATTGCTCCCAGGTCCACTCTGACCCGGAGTTGTAGTACCTGTTAGGGTCCCAACTATGAGTTAAATAGAAATCGACTTAAAAACAACAAATATATTTTATTAAAAAAATTTCTTCAAAATCTTTGGATTCGGCATTAAATAACCCGAAAAGGGTTGATATGCCGTAAAACAAAAACAACCAACCATAAGCCTATCTTTGGCTGCATAGGTGACCACATCTGTCACAGTTAAAGGTAGACTCATTTGGTGGTATTTCTTGCCTCCTTCGTTGGCATCTGAGCTCTTAATTGTTTCTAAACTCTCTTTCCCCATGCTCCAATTTGGACATGATGGGAGGAGCGCCATAGGTCACGGTCTTGGGCAAGTCCTTCCAAATTTTGCGTGTTAATGCCCAGTGTTTTGAGATCACGCTTACAGATGTCCTTGTAGAGCAACTGAGGTCTGCCATTTTCTATTGCCTGACATTAGTTCGCCGAACGTATGTCTTTTGGCAATCTGCCATTTTTTTTATATAATCGTCTCAACAATACTTATTATTCTATAATGTCTGAAGCGGCAGGAAAACTCTTTTCATTTTAATTATATAGAGAAGACACACACACACACACACACACACACACACACACACACACACACACACACACACACACACACTTACACAAATTGCTCAACCAAACGCGGGGCTTTTGTGAAACGCGGGACCGGTAGCAGCTGCTATATCTTTTACTATGTTAACTCGGGACTGGCACTGTTGCGTTGGCCTCGATGAACTCGCTGACACCGGTCATTTCAAAACAGTGCCGGTATTTCTTTCGTACTAAATTACTAAATGTATCGCAGCTGAGTACCAATTATAATCAGTGCTTTGTTTTAGTACGAACACGCAAGAGAGAGTTCCAAGGTGGAACTCTCTCTTGCGTGTTCGTACTAAAATGAATAAATGTTACCAAAGGCAAGATAAGTTACTCTTCTACCTACCATGGATAATCGACAGAATTTCAGACAATAATTCAATAAATTTGAGTCGCAAAACTGACTCAAGTGCAGGATTACCGACTAACAAAAACAAGAAGAATGGCTCCAAATCGAAGGTACGATGAGGATGTGGACAGTGGCCGTTCAGTTCCAGATGCAATAATTAATCAATCACTTAAATATAGATTCTGCGGGGAAGATTTCCTTGCTGTAATAAACAGCCTATTATCTTCACTGGAGCAACGCCGCAATGCATGCACCCATTTGAACTCATAGTTTAGATTTTTGCGAAATCTGCATGGCCTAACATTTGCGCAGATCCAAGAAAGTGAGCAACTATTCATTTGTTTATAATTTTTTATTAGTTGGAGAGGGAGCATCCTACTGTATACCAAACATCTGCCCGCTATCTAATAAATCTGAACTTTTCAAGATACTAATCATCACTTTTAGTGCAATTGTTTGTATTTCTCTTGCACTTGGTTCACCAGGTATTATTTGCTATTGAAAATTCCTTTTCAGGAGCCCGGTTGTTTATTGGAATGATTGAGAGCTCCCTAAGATCCCAGTTTCTGTTTATGTCATAAATAAAACATTGATATTCCGTTTGTCGTTCCTTTTAGTACTGTTTAACCAATCATCATTGAGGACACTAACTTCTACTATGGTTGCTTCTTTTTCCTTGTCACAGATAACTATATCAGGTATGATAGTTCCGTTTTCTAGGTAGATAGTTGTAGGAATTGCATTGTCACATTATATGGTGTCTGACTTATTCCAACTATTCTATCTGGTATATGGCTCCAAGACTTGTTGCTACATTCGATAATAAACTTTTTACGGGTGTTCATGTAAGACTATTTGCACACGTATGTATGTGATTATGCGCATTGATATACGAATAGAAAAAAAACAGTGATATCATATATGAGAACGGCGTTGATTGGTTGGTATTTCCAGCCACTGGGAGTAATAAAGTTATTGAAATCTACCTTATATTGAATGTTGTTCGTTCTGGAGAAATAAAAACTGGCAAGAATATTTCGAGAAGAAATAAGAATTGATTTTTCTTGGTTGACAAGTCGTTAAACAAGTCTTTTAGTGGATTGCGTTCTTTACTTCTATCATATTTTAAAGATACCGTGCGTCCGTGAGAATCTGGGAGAAAAGACATCATTTCGCTGCTTACAGCGATTAACCGTTTCTAGTTTTATAGGATTACTGTTTGCTGATGCTATAAAAAGAAAGAAACCAAACCAAAACTAAAAATTATTAAGATACGTCTCCTTTCCTCTCTCTTTTTATATATTTACATATGTATGTATGTCTCTCTCTCTCTCTCTCTCTCTCTCTCTCTCTCTATATATATATATATATATATATATATATATGTGTGTATATGTGTATGTGTGTGTGTTTATTGTGTGTGTGTTTATTGTGTGTGTGTGTGTGTGTCTGTGTCTGTGTGTGTACATTGGGCTCTGAACTGAAATGGGGTTTTCTTCAGAAGCATGGCAACATATATATATATATATATATATATATATATATATATATATATATATATATATATATAATGCCTCCTATCTTGGGTTGAGCATACCGGGAAGTGATATACAAACTGTTATTAGCGTACTAAGCGACGCTCTTTGTGTAAATAAATCGAGGAGAGGCATTTAAACGATGTCAAAACATCGTTAATTCATTACCCATACAACAGACGACGTATAGCGCAATGGTGAAAAGCCTTGACTGTCATTTGGGTTTGATCCTGGATTGAGGCAGTTGCCTGTCTAGCCGCACTGATGAGCTGTGAAACATATATATATATATATATATATATATATATATATATATATAGAGAGAGAGAGAGAGAGAGAGAGAGATGAATTTAGGAAAACGTCTCCTTTGCTAGGTAGGAAAACAGGTTCATTATTGAATAAATATCGATTGAAAACACATTTTATGACCGTTCTTGAAGGAGATATTGTTTAAAAGAGAATACATATCCCATAATATTGTTTACTGTTGTCTTAAAAATAAAATTGATGTTTCTAAGTATTCGTTTTTTACCTAGCTTTGTAAGTTTGAGGATCAAGTCTTAGGGTCTCGATAATCGCTCCAAAATAGAAAATTAAAGAAATACTGAGATAGATATAGTTTTAACCCCCCCTCCTCCATAAGAAAATAATTTGTATTCTTTTCAGGTAATATCCAAGATCAATGCTAGGAAAAAAAATCAAGCTACCGAAAGAAGACACGGCTGATTATATAACGAAACCGAACGGAAGACATGAAAAACGAAACCATATGTTTATTTAAAAGATTACTTTAGTTTTTAATACTTGTGTTATTACGAAACAAAAAAAAAAAAGAAAACATTTTTATATTATCAAATAATAAAACAAATATTTTATTTAGAAAAATTAATTTAGTTTTAACACTTTTTGTGTTCACGAAACAACAAAAATCACTTCTGCAGTATGCGGGCGGCGAGCATCTTTTCTTGGTGCGTTTTACTAAACTGTCACTAGGTGGCACTTCTCCGTAAAGATTTACATTATTAATTGGCTGTTGACCCTTCAAAGTTGCTTTAATTAAAAAAAATGTTTCATTTAAATTATTTATTTGTTAGAAAAAAGAAGCTATTTTACTGTATAAAAATCTGTTACTTTCATTAGAAAATTGTTTTATTAAAATTATATTTTATTACGCAGACTCTTGAATAAATTTATTTACAATTATATATTGATATATTTTTATCCAATCAATGCCATGGTTTTCAAATATTTTTCTGTTCAGAAAAAAAGAAATCTTGTTTGTTACTTATTTGTCGCGTTATTTGAAGAATTTAGTTATCGCCCCCTTACAATAGCCACCACATACTCCAGAAATGGCCCCCAAATGATTTTTAAACTAAAAAATTCTTATATTAACAAATAATAAAGCAAATATTTTATTCAGAATACTTAATTTATTGTTATGAGGTTAGATGGTAATAAACGAAAGGAACACAAGACTTAAAAAAAACACGTGTATTCACATATATTACAGGCAAAGCGAGTTAAGCAATACCATTCGTCAACGGTAGGGCGTTTGCGCACGACCTGCTTGGTCGCATGCCAATCTCTAACTCCCGGGCACCGGTACTCGATACCGGAAGTGATGTCACGAGAGCAAGTGACGTCATGAGTCCATTAATCCCATGGAGGGGCGTCTCCAACACCCTCCTCCCAAGCTTTTTGTTCCTAAAAGTGTCAGTACCTTCTCCTTTTAGGGCTTACTATCAATGGCTCGGTAACCTTTCTCTTACGGAACAACCGCCGTAGTTCAGGTGTTGGTTGAGGAGGTTCAAGATCAAAAGTTTCGAAGACAGTGTCTATCGGCTCATCTTCCAATGGTAGACTGTAGATTCTCTCTTTCCACGCAAACATCGTTTCTGCAGGTGAGACTGCTGTTGCTGTGTTCGGGTTGAGTGTAATCCTATACACGTGTAGAAATTATTTTTGCTTACTTATGATAGTATTCTGGCTTTTTAAATCCGACCCAATTCCGTGTCGATTTTCTCTGTTGCTTCAAATGGGACGTTTCGTTTCCTCTTGAAAACGGACAGAGTGTTTTCTTTTAGTTCGAATCTTGTTATAGCCTTTGTACCTTTTCCTAGTCCTACTGGGAATACTTCTGGAAATTCAACTTTTAACTCGTCCTTGAGTTGTCGCTCTTCTGTAGACGAGTCTTACACCCTATGACAGAATTTATTCATAGGTTGGTCCCAAAATTCGAATCGCTTCATCCAATCAGTACCGAACAGGTTTTCTGATTTTCTATGTAAATACACCTTCATTTTTTTAGTGATACCATTTAAGGTCACCAGAAGTGTGAGCTCTCCCTCAAATTTCACTTTATCGCCTGTCACAGCTCGAGCTTAATGTTCGTCTTTCGCATTTCCTTAGCCTTTTCCATGTCTTAAGGTTAATGATTGACAGGTCTGATCCGGAATCCAATTGTAGATGCACAGTTTTATTTGCGATGTTAACTGTGACATATTTGCGCCGGTTCTTCTCCGGATCCAAGTCGAATCTATTCTGTCGGATGCTTTTCTTGACCTTGTTCTTCCTGCACTGTGTCGCTTTGTGGCCCTTCCTGTCATATTCGTAGCAGTACTTATCTTTGTAAAAACATTGATTTGACCAATGTTTCTCGCCGCAGCGATAACACGGGCTTGTAGGGGGTCCGGGTCTTGTGACTGGGTTGTACTTATTATATCTAGTTTTCTTACTTCCAATTTTGCTTTTTCAGGGTGAGTATTTTTCCGGTCTAAAGTTCGTCCTTCTAATGAATGTTGCGCCTGACTCCTCGACGTGTCTCGAGTTGTTCCTTACGCAGTCTACCCGTTGACAATCCTCGGGCAACTTCTGGAGGGTGAGGCCCTGTTCGCTCTCAAGTCTAGAGAGAACACGTCGTCTAATCCTAGCGTTTTTGAATGAGACTAGACCCTGCGCCAAAATTAAACACTTGAAATCATCTGCCGATAGTCAGATAGACGGAAATCATCGCAGCATTTATTTACCATGGACGCGAAGGTTAGGTAATCATCGTCGTCGCTTTTTTTGCAGGTTAAAGCACTTCCATCTTCTATGAAAGAGCATAGAATTCGAGCTGAATAGTTCGGATAAAAGTTTGACCGTTTCAGAAAATTCCAATTCACTTGTCTTCCTGGGGAGAATATAACCCACAAACATGCTATGTTCTGTGGTCCCTAATTTCCTCAAAAGTAGGCAAACTTTTTTAGCGTTGCTCCACTCTTTATAATTCACGGTGAATAGGTCCTCACATCTCCGATAGAAAATGCCAAACGTCCCCTCCTACTCCGGTTGGTAGTTGAACGTTTCTATAGCGTTCAATATTGTACTTTGGGAAAAAGCAAAACTGTCGTCCCTGTGTTCCGTTCTATCAAATATTTTTAACAATAGATCTTCTTGTCTCTGTTGTTGAAGTAGAATTCACCATTCAACGAAACACGTGTAAGACACGCCATATTAAGAATAAAACACTATGAATGTGAAAAAATACATTTTTGATTTTAGAATGTTTACTTAACGATATTTAAATCTTCTCCACTTCCGGTTTGGCGATGGAACACGTTCTTTTACGTTCCTTTCCTCCTTCGCGGTACGGGTTCGAACCTGCCTGCCTGCTACCACTTTTTTTTTGCTCAACACACACCTCCAAACACCCGTGCCACGCCGGACACCCAGGCAAGTCTATAATATAAATCTCACCTGTCTGTTTAAATATGTATGTATGTATGTATGCCTGACTAAAACTTTTGACAGAGGCAACGAATATTCACGATATCGGTATCAGTTTGAAGAGCGACCCTTTGGACGACAAATATTGAAAAAATTAATTAATTTCGTCACCCTCAACTGGGCACTTTTCTACAGGGAGGGGTTCGGTTTTTCGTCGATATTTTCGAAAGTCTTCCCCTCTTTTAGATTGATTAGGGGTAATTTAAACCTTAATTACTTCTGGTTTGGCGATGGGCGCAACGGTAAAAACGTCACGTTTTTATTGCGCCCTTTTTCTCTCGTGCGGTACGGGTTCGATCCTGCTTGCCTACTACCATATTTATTTTGCTCAACAAACACTTCCAAACCCCCAGGCAACGCCGGGCACCCAGACTCGTTCATAATATGTTCCAAGGTTAAGATTTTATAAACCAAATATATATCTTTGACGCCAACGCATGTAAATTCATTGAAATTGTATCATTTAACATAACACAAACGTGATGTAAATTATTTCTTTTCTCTATTATTTTTTTTTTACCTAAAATATTTTAAATATCTTGGAAGCAGATTACCAATCAAAATATTTGGCCATTTTCTGTGACGCCAGAACATTTCCAAAAAATTCACGCAAAATAGTAAATACTCAATTTTATCATATTTAGTTAGAATTTATTTTGAGCAATTTAAATGCGATAGAAAGTGTTATATACAAAGAAGGAATTCACTTTTCAAAAAGCTTCGTCTCATGATTGAGAACAAAAGTTCCACTCAGGGTGTTCATTGTTTCGCAGTGCCAATGCATTGTATATATGTGGTAATGGTGCGGAGAGACAGAGGAATAAGCGATCACGGTTAGCACGTGCCCGCTATAAGGACACAGCGGCGCGCGAATTTAGAACCGTTTAAGTATGCGTCGAGCGTGTTTATGCAAATTTTGGCGCTGCTGGGTGTCAAAAATGGCCGAATAAAAGGATATAAGTATTTGTTTTCTGCAAAGTCAGTTTTACTTTGGATATCACGTCATTCATGTATGTTTTAGACTGATGTCGTTATGTCTGTTCAAATTTCGCATTTATCCATTTATTGTTAGCATTCATTTCCTCTATATCTAGAGAGACATTGGTACTTACGTGATGGTAGCCAACATCCCTAAATGAAAGGGTTTCTGTGGAACGAGCTGGATTCGAACTTGGCACATTCAGGTTTCCAGCTCATGTCGTTAATTACTTAAACAGTGCATTTTCAATTGCCGAGAAGACAAATTTAAAAAAAAAGAAGAAAAATAATACAAAATAAAAGCGTTATAAACATTAAGACTGAGCGGGTTAATTAGAGAATGTCATTCTAATGTGCATGACATAAATTATATTTTATTTTGGTTTACGAATTATCGCGTGTTAAATATTCTGTACTTTTGTCGTTATTTCAAGCTGGGGCGTTACAAACTGAAGAAAAATGCCGTTGCACACTGAAACGTGACACACTAACAGTCCCTCATAAATATGTGTGGATTAAGGCAAAGTAAATGAAAAACTAAAAACATTTTCAATTTGCAGGAGAGACACTCATTTCCCCTCAACATGTCGCCAGTTTTCATGTGAATACGAAAAAGCAAAACGTTGACGTTTTTATATTAAGATCACGCGGGAAAGATATTATTTCCATGAGATTTGATTACCAAAATGGCTGCGCAAGTTTGTCATACATACCATAATTATAATGAACAGACTCTGGCACATTTCCGTGAATACACAATGACATAACATTGCCTTAACATATATGAAGATATACATGCATAGGCTACCACCTTCCATGGAAAGAATAATGGGGCAGTATTTGTCAGATTTTGTTCGCAAACACAGTATAGAGTCTCTCTCTCTCTCTCTCTCTCTATCTCTCTCACACACACACACACACGCACACACACACACACGCATACACTTTCGCTCTCCATATCTCTCTATGGCAATAAAAGGATACGATAAACCCGAGAGTATGAATAAAAATGTGAATGTTCAAGATCTAAAAGTTCAACGTTTAACCCACTATTTTGCGGGCTTTATCAAGAGTGAGAAAAAGCTAACGTTGGAACAGCCAAGACCTTATATTCTTATACTCAGTAATAGAGTAAACACTTTAATTATTCTTCTACAAAACAGATCTGCACGATCATCAATCAAGTTTGCTTTTATAGGCGACTACACAAGTACTTTTAAACAGAGAATGTGATTCTATTATGTCTCTCCCCACTTATCTAAAGCTATTAATAAAATAGACAACTTAGACACTGGGTGATACGTTGCTTTCAAAGAATCTCGTTTAGATTCCTTTCCTTTCCTATTTTGGTTGTTTCCTTTACTGAATAATATTGCATTCACGAAATTTGAACCTTTTAACTTGATAATTAAAAATAATATTATCAATCTCACACTGAGCCAATCAAATGTAATATACGAGATCTGTCCATTCGAAGAATATCTTGCTAACTAATCCACGCATTCATATAGTACATATATTGGCCATTCGACCACAGCCATCTCCATACGTTTCACATATCATCTATCAGAAAACAGTGCTATTCAACGCTATATTTCCTTAGCATAATGAAAAACTAATGCTAATCGAAATAAGATATATCTTAACCGCTAACACTAAAATTAAGTACCGAAATAATTTCACACAGATATTAAAATTACTAGAAGCAATCTTAATAATAAAAAAATGATTAGATCACTCTGACAAACGTTAAAAAATTAAAAAAAAATGTTTGAATTTCAACAGTATTTCTCGCGGTTAGCGGTGGCCGAATGCTTGATAATGGAGTCAGAAATGGCTTCTGCTGCCGGGCCGAATCTATCGACCAGTGTTAATCGTGACACCCTGCACTAATTATTCCCGAAAGGATGAAACACTAGTATCTGTAGGTATTTAATAATTATTATAGTAAATAATTATATATATATATATATATATATATATATATATATATATATATATATATATATATATATATTTATAAACTTCTAGTCATAGATAGAAATAAATCAAAGTAGACTTTATCATAACCCTTCCTTACCCCTCTCCCCTGACAATTAGTTAAATTAATTAAATATTGAAAATTAAACAAATAAATAAAAACGAGAATAACATTAAACAAATTAAACACATTATCTATATATAAAGCAACCGAAAAAAGCCTCTTTAACGACAAAATTACGCGTGATGATGATCACGGATCGAAAACATCGAGGAAAAATGTCTGAAAAAAAAAATCACTCGGTTGCATATTACAAAATTTATCACCTGGAAGTAAAATCAAATGCTTGTCGAATCGAGAAAAATAACAGAAAAATCAAGAAAAATGAAATTTAACTAAACTTTCTTCGACAATGACTTGCTGCCTAAATACACACACACACACACACACACACACACACACACACACACACACACACACACACACACACACATATATATGTGTGTGTGTGTAATGACTAACAATGACTTGCTGCCTACACACACACACACACACACACACACACACACACACACACACACATATATATATATATATATATATATATATATATATATATATATATGTGTGTGTGTGTTTAGGCAGCAAGTCTTTGTTAGTATATATATATATATATATATATATATATATATATATATATATATATATGTGTGCGTGTGTGTGTGCGCGCACGTGTGTGTGTGTGTGAGTGTGTGTGTAGGCAGCAAGTCATTGTTAGTCATTGCTATACATTGGGTCCAAGATAATATAATAATAAATATGAAATCTGCATTATCAAAATGGCAACTTTAAGCTATTTTGTGATGGGGCAATACCGGGCGGCTTACTAGTATATATATATATATATATATATATATATATATATATATATATATATATATATATATATATATATATATATATATATATATACTAGCAGACATTATTAAAAACAACGGAGATACTTGGCTTTATGATTTTTTTTATTTTTTTCGATTTCCCATTAAATCTTTTTTTTTTTTTTGTATAAAACTCGAAAATATTGATGAAAGTTCCATAGTCATCACGAGTGATTTCGATTCGACTTCGAATCATCTTCAGGTGGAATTCATGAAGTGAAAGTGAATAGAAGCGAAAAGGGAAAGTAGAAAAGTGAAAAGTAAAATACACAGTTAATTGTTTCGAGTGATGGGACGTTTAAACGTATATAAAAAGTCGATTAAAAAGTCGATTAAAAATCTGAGTTATAGAATCAGAGTTCATGGGCCAATAATAGCGGCAGACATTCTAATACGTTGTTGCTCTTCTCAAATGCGATATTAAGCGTGATGGGTTCTAATGTAAGATGCCTCGAGAATTTTTAACTTTAAAAATTTTTTCGTGGTGTACAATTTTTGTATTATCAACAATGGTTTGTTTAAGATTGAAGGGGACAGTTATTTTCTTTTGTTAAATGTTGATATATCGCGCCTTTGTTGTTTAGGTGCATAATAAGTTGGTGGGACAATGTATGTATCAGTCTTATGTGTATTTTGGAAGTTACATTCTCCTACGAGGGGCGTGCAATAAGTAATGCCCCGACCCACTTCCAGTTGTCTGATCGAGCTGAAATTTCGCATGTACAATGACTTATATTACTACAGGTTATGTGACAAATTACAACTCTGAACTAATTGTGGTTTTTGTTTTACGGGTGTTTGAACTGAGTCAGGTGTGACATGGAGCCTGCTGACTGTCGAGCAGTGATCACAGGAGACTTTTGATGAAATAAAAGAAACTTATGGTGATAATGCCCCATCATATGACCTTGTAAAACGCTGGTATCGTATATTCAAACATGTCTGTGGAAACAGCTCCCAGACCTGATCGCCCCCCTTCTGTCATTGATGAAGCATCTGTCCGTCAAGTTGAGGCTGCCATTTTGGAAGATCGGCGCATTATAATTCACCAAATAGCCCAAGATGTCAAGATTAGTACAGGGTCTGTGGAAACTATCATTCATGACCATTTGCATATGCATTAGGTGTCTGCCAGATGAATTTCCAGGTAGCTCATACCATTCCAGAAGCGAGAACGCGTTGAGTGCTCGAGGATGAATTTGGAGATGTGCCAAGAAGATGAGTCAAAGTTTTTCAAAAGACTGATTGCACAGGATGAAACCTGGGCCCATCACTATGATCCAGAGACCAAAGCCCAGTCAATGCAGTGGAAGCACTTGGACTCACCACCTCCAAAGAAGGTAAAGGTGCAACCCTCCGCTGGCAAGGTCATGTTCACAGTCTTCTGAGACCAGGACGAAGTAATGATGACAGATTTCCTGGCAAAGGGTACCACAATTGCAGGAGCCTATTATGTTTCACTTTTGAGGAAATTAAGGGAAGCTATCAAAATTAAGAGGCGGTGCGAGATCAGCAAAGGTACCCTCCTCCTGCAGGACAAAGCTCCGGTCCAAAACTCACATGTCGCCAGATCAGAAGCACGGGCGTGTGGTTATGAAATCCTTCACCATCCTCCCTATTCTCCTGACCTTGCACCCTCTGACGTTCACCTCTTCCCAGCCATGAAGTTGTTTTTGAAAGGAAAGCGTTTCCCATATGATGCAGCCTTGATTTCCGAAGTCACGTCGAGTTTGGAGGACCAAACTGGGGTGTTTTACAAAAACGGTCTCCAGAGCTGCATCAAACGATGGGAGAAATGCATAACTCTGGGTGATTCCTATGTAGAGAAAGACTAATAACTGTGCCAAGTTTCGTTGCTCTACTTCTTTGGGAAGTAGGTCAGGGGCATTACTTATTGCATGCCCCTCGTAGATGGCATCTGAACGTATATATAACATTGGTTTGCTTTTATGTTTGTATAGCCGGGGAGAAGTTGGGTTTAATCACGAGGTTTATACTTCTGAACTTCTTATAATAAATAATAATTGTAATTCTACTGTCGCTATCAAGAGGAGTTAAGTATCTATGGAGGATGCTTTTAATTGCCTTTTCTTCAACTCTAAAATTTGGTTGCATAATATATTATATATATATTAACATAGTTGGAATTATGGTGTTGGCTAATATTATTGTTAGGGTTTTATAGGGTTGTAGCATTTGTTTTATTTATTAATCAACAATATAGTTGGGAAAGTAGTTATATATAAGTACCTGATTTATATTTTTCTTACTTCGATAAGCAATGCTTTTCTGGTGGATGAGATCGGTTTGCGGGATTCAATAAATTTTTAGTTATAGCTATCTTGTACCGTTGCGGGCACTCGCTCTTAAAGTTCATGGCGATAAGGGACAAGATAAATTGAAGTGCAGTCGGACATATTGCCTTTATGTCTGCTGACAAAGTAACTCAACTCATATGTTTACGTTCTTGTATTCTTTCAATGAAAGACATATTTATTGTAGAGAAGACGTTCATGGTTTAACGTCTTGACGTTATTCTCGCGTTGCCTACGCACAGTTCAAACATTTCAAAATACAACTGCTGAGATACAACGCGCGGCTCTTTACAAACATACTTTTCTTTCTCAAACTTTACAACATGGCAAGTTAGAAGAAAAGAAAAAAAAGAGTACTCCTGCACTTATTGATCCGTGCTGAAATATTAACGTTATTATTTAAAAAGCCATCCGTAACATGGGGAAGTGAGGGTGTTTTGTACCTATTCTGTACTTTAACCTTACAATTGAATAGAAAACATATAATAAAACTTTAATTAAACTTGGAAATACGATTTAAAAAAATAGCGTGAATCAGTAAGTGCATTAGCATAAAAAAAGAAACAAAACAACACACTGAAAACGTAGTATATCTCTGAAATATATTTGTGATAAATTTCAAACAAGTAAAAATATTTGTTTATTTTCCTTATATTACGTTGTGATTTTGCTTTCAAGCGTACTTGATGCGTATTTTTTTTATTCGTGGTTTAATTTGAACTATGCTGATCGATTTTTAATTTAAGTCATGTACGTACAGACACAGTCGACTCAGCAAAATGGCTATCTCTTGGTTCGACACTTAACCAGCAACACAACTTTACAGTAGACACAAACAGCGAGACGATTATAAATGAATAAAGGGAGAAACTAAACACAGGCAAATTTATTTATTACTAAACATATTCTTACTTCCCCATTCTATCTACTTCTACTTCTACTGTTGTGAAACTGGCCGTGATTATGTATTTGTTTTGTGGGTCTGGATATGGGTCGTCAGTCCGATCCGAGCTCTGAAGCATCTTCCACATGTAAGACGCCTTTGAGACCATTTTGCAGGGAAGGTGCCATATATTCTCTCTATTCGAATAGCAGGTTCTCTCTTGTCTTCCTCAATGCGTGCAGGTTTAACAATCCCCTTTGTGGCTTGCAGTGCATACGAGGGTTTTCTCATGAGTCGAAATACAAACCGAACTGTCGTCTTACGGTTAATTTGCATTTTGCCAGCTCGCTGTAAATGGGCTATTTAGCTAGTCTTGAATTTGACATAAGACATACTAGTAGTAGTAGTAGTAGTAGAATGATATATGTCAAATGCAAGACTAGCTAAATAGTTCATTCGTATTATTATTATTATTATTAGTAGTAGTAGTATGACGACGATTACTACTATTACTATTGCTACTATAAAAATAATATGTAATATACACAGGCAGCAAAAAGAAAGTCCGCACTTAATTTTTTCAAAAACTGCAAATTTAAGCTAAATTTAATGTAACTGTTTAAACAACCTATACCTCATTTGATTGACCTTTTATTCTTCTATAATTTTTACCTATCCCTATTTGACTTTTAATTGAAATATTCTAGTGTTCACGTCAATTTAACAAAATAACTTCAACTTGATGAGGCAAAAAGAAAGTCGCACAATAGAAAATTGTTATTTAAATGTAACTTTAAGACATTAATGCAGCACAAATACAGCAGGAACACAATAAACTAGGTAATATTTAGTAGCATAGCCCTTATGCAATTGGACAGTCTGCAATCTTTTGGGGATTCCTTGAATTAGACCGCAGCGATACAGGGAATCCCACTTTTCTTTAATTTTTGTCCAAAGTTCTTCCAAATTTGAAATTTTATCATTGCGTAGCTGTTGCTTGATATAATGCCAGATGTTTTCGATAAGATAGAGATCTGGAAATTGTGCAGGCCAATCCAAACACGGATTATCATACTCTTCCCGGAACCTCTTGACATTGCCAGCTGTGTGAATGGGAGCATTATCCTGCATGAAGATGGGATTATTATCCAAATTCCGATCAAAGTAGGGTAGAAAATTCTCAGTCAACATATTAACGTACTTGGTCGAATTAATTTGACCTTGCATGTGAACTATAGGCCCTGGACCATTGGTACTAATAATACCCCACACCAAAACTGAACCTCCACCACCTTGCAGCGTTGAAACTGAGCACCCAGGATTAAATTCTTCGTCTTTTCTCCGACGGACGTACTGCCTACTATCACTGCTTAGCCTATTGAACTTGCTTTCGTTGCTAAAAAGCACTTTTGACCAATATGAAGAGTCATGATCTTCATGGCATCTGACGAAAATACTTACAGAAATCACTGGCTTGCGTCTTGCAACATATCCTTGTAAATTACATTCCTTTAATCTGTTCTTGACAGTAGAAAGAGAGTAATTTTTAACAAGATTGCACTGTTGTTGGATTTAGGGAGCCGTTTCAAATCTGTTTCTTAGGCTGCGGATCTTGATAGCATTGTCTTCCCTGTTAGAATTAACTCTAGTACGACCAGATTAAGGGACATCACGGACACTGCCGGTGTTTTAGTGCTTTTGCACAGTCTTTAGTACCGTTTTCTCATCACATTTCAATCTGCAGCCGATGGATAAACCAGAAAGGTGGATATTAATGAGCTCCTGACCATCACTAAGAGAAAGTCGTGGCATATAGAATAAAAGTTACGTTGTATAACCTTCATTAACAACAATTACAATCGAGATGCTTTGTTGCCTGTTGGTGGATATTTTAAACTGATTTGGGGGCGATAATTTAAGCTGGTTTTAAGCGAATTTGTTGCTGCGGACTTTCTTTTTGCCTTCTCAATTTGAAACTATTTTTTTAAATTGACGTGAACATTAGAATATTTCAATTAAAAGTCAAATATGAACAGGTAAAATTATAGAGGAATAAAAGGCGGATCAAATGAGGTATAGGTTGTTTAAACAGTTACATTAAATTTAGCTTAAGTTTGCAATTTTTGAAAAAAATTATAAGTGCGGACGTTCTTTTTGCCGGTACTGTAGTTTTACGCATTTTGTGATTGTTTCAAAATCTACACGTGCTTAAGTATAATTTCGTTCTGGTGACCCTGAATTCGTTCTTATATTATGAGGCACACAGATTCATGTACACGCACTCGCATACAAACATACTTAGTTTTTTTTTTAGATAATATGTCTCATTCACCATCATATTTGGTTAAACGCCTGTTTGATATGCTGGCATGCGGCGGACGGCTTTACTAAATTGACTTCCAAACTAACATATCGGTGACTAGGAATTTATTTCTTTTTCCATCGGATTCAGTTTTAACACTTTCTCCTATGTTCATCTTGGGCTCCATCTGTGAATTGAACCTGCTACCTCCACTGTTATAAATTTACTATTTAAGAACACTCCTGTATTCTTTCAACGCGGCCATATCATCAATTTCTCCTGTTATGCACACGTCTCCTTCATACTGTCCAGATTAATTTTCTCTTAACTCATCAGAATAAATCCTAACTTTAAAACTTACATTAAACATCTATCGTATCTTCCTCATTCCAGTTCTCTCCATGCAACGCATGTCCTCAACCATCACCGGTCAGATTTCGCTTCCATACATCCACCATCAGACTGCGAACACGTGCTTAATAAATTATTCCCTTGGTCGACAGTGGTAACGCTATGCTGGTTAGTCATGACAAAGTCCCACCTCATGCAATCACAACAGCACCTGCCTGACCCTGTGCTGTAATAGTCTATGAATACGTGTATTAAAAAAAATGCTAGCAGTTTGTAACGAAAACACGTCGGCAGCTGTTTTTTTTAATAAAAAAAAACTAGAAGTGGTTGATAAGATGAAAGCCAACATTTTTAGAGGAAATGTTTGAAAATAATAGAACATAGCTCTATTATTTCCACAAACTTTTCTTATTATATATTTATCGCAACATTCGATTACAAGTCTTTCCTGATGAAATGAAAAGTTAACATATATAAAATTTATAGTTTTCATGATCTATTGTCAATAAAAATAAATAGGATACTTCCTTTTCTTTCAGATGTAGTCGGTTTACGTTAACAGTAGACTATTTTCTATTTATTTATGTATCGGTGAATATTTCTGTGTGTATATATATGTGTGTGTGTGTGTATGTGTGTGTGTGTTTTATAATTAATGTTTATTAGATTACTTACATCATTGGATTCTCGTTAAATTACCAGAAACACATATCATTTTTTAAAAAATTGTGTGACATTGTTGAGGTCGATTTTGTGAAAGTTCTGGTGACCCCAAGTTGTTTAATATTTCAGGACATTTTGGATTACACGTGTAAGTAATGAAATAGGTTACAGAAAACTGCCATTGCATCTTGATAAAGCTGTTGTAGATTCCTACGACTCTTTTGATGTTCTTAAGCTCAACCAAATGAAAAAATAACAAAATCAATTCTCATATTATTCTCAACACACACCACATACACACACAGAAATACAGAGAGAGAGAGAGAGAGAGAAAGAGAAAGAGAGAGAGAGAGAGAGAGAAAGAGAGAGATGCGATTATGTATGACCCAATTAAATAGCTAGTGCCATTCGACTACGAACGCAATATTGTTTTCGTTTTGTCTATTAGGTAATCGGGTATGCATAATACACCAGGAAGCTGAACGCCCCATGCCTTGCACAGTTCCAAGTCACCGTTCGACAACGTGTAGCACCTGTTTATAATGTTACCATTCAGGGCGTAGATAGAATTTATCAGCCATAGAGAAAACATAACATATAGGAAAGGGGAGCACTGTTGAAAAAATGGACAGAGCGAGTGCACGAACCCGTTGTACTGCATACTGGTCTATATAACATGAGGTGTAAATCGTGTATATCTAAAATATTCTACAGTGTCTTTACATATATGCATAATAAAAACGTTCGGGTGTATATAACGTCTCGTCTGTGCCCCTCTGTGTGTGTATGGGTATTTTACATAAACACAAACAATATACCTGTTGTCTTTTTTGTCTTCTTCTTCTTAACGACGATGGACAAAGTTTGTGATTTTATAATCTTTTATTCTTCAATTATTCTGCCGGGGTGGCAGTTTCACTGTTGTCTAACTCTTTACGCCCCACCACCACAACCTGTAGTACCCCTTTCTATGTCTGGCCCTGCCAAAGGCCGATACACGACTGTCCAACCCAACTAACTAAACCTATCTTCCTAATTTATTACATCATCACGTGACGGTTTTTACATGCATTTGTTATTATTCTCACATTTCAAACTGACCTGTTGATTCCAAATTCTTCTTTTAAGTGAAAACATAATTGTCAGAATAAAATTCCATTCTATCAAGTTAACATTCCTCGCTAGTATTCCCAATACATATTTTCTAAACATTCTATTTTTCTAACATCAACAACGAATCATAATAATAATCGTTCAGGTTACTTGGCATCCCCCGGTGGTGTTCTATATAACAGTTGGTAATCTTCTACTAATGGTATAACAACAAAAAAACAATTTGTCAAAAGCCAGTAAGGACGGGGAAGGCTTAGAAAACTGCCATGAGAATGCTCATGTCAATGCGCAATCTGGTCTCATCAGAGATAGCGAAACATAATAAGTTTACATTTTCTACAGTAACTCGAGACTTTCAGTGTTATTTAATGCTGAAACACAATACATAAGAATAACAAGCGATTAAATGTAAACGAGTTAATGAATACGATCCATATATATGTATATATATATATATATATATATATATATATATATATATATATATATATATAGGTATTTTTTATATACGAGTGTGTGTATATGTATCTAGATTATGTGGTTACTCCCAGAGTTAATACAAGGGAATTATTTTTTATGGATCTGTGTGTATATGTGTGTACGTGTTGTGTGTAGAATAAGCTGACCTTTTCCTATTTACAAGGGGCACTGTTAACACAAGCCAATATCAACTATACCATGGAAACGTACGACAGCTAAAACATCGACAATCGAAACTGCCTGTTCCATCTGTCGTAGGGCGAACGATTAAAAAAGCAGATTTAATTTTCACTTCAAGACAAAATTGAGAATCGAAAATGATGAAAAGAGGAAATAAGAAAAAACAAAAATAGAAATGTAAAATGAGGTAACAGAGGGAGATTAGCTGCAGAATCTGATGGTCAGTTTACGGACGATGTCGTAAGACAAAAGAAAAAAATCAGTAAACAGAACAGATATCAGTGATAATAATGATTATTGGAATACAAAATTCATTTTTTTTTCTTTTTGAAAAAAATAGTTCAAGACATACACTTATGTGTTCTACGATCAAAACTAATTAGTGTCCCAATAGAGATAGCGAGAATACGCGTGACTATGACAACTAACAAAAACAAAAACAGACGTCCTAGTTTAATGTCTTGTTGTACTTAGCGGAGAAAGAGACTCTACTTACCTGCTCTATTAACCTACTAGTGTGTGTGTGTGTGTGTGTGTGTATGTATGTATGTATGTATGTATGCACGTATGAATGTGTGACTTCTGCAACAAACTGTGTAAGAGCAAAGTTGGTCTGAAGAGTCACCTTCGTTCCCATAGAAGATAGAAACCGCATCTTGATCACATCTGCACATGTATATATGTATACGCGCATAAATGTATAAAGTTAAAAAATAAAATAAATAATCAAATAAATAATTAAATAAAAACAAATTATAAAACGAATGAAATAAAATAAAAACAAAAAAAATACATTGAAATGGATAAATAATCAACAATAAAGCAAAGGAAAGATGGTTTTCTTTTGTCAAGAAGTGACGATCACCGTACCATTTATGTATGTATGTATGTATGTATGTATGTGTGTGCACAGGATGTATGCAGGTGTATCAGAATTTTTGACACCCCTAACACGAAATTGTGAATAAAAAATCGTAATTTCTCTGTTAAAAGTGGGTGGTTTATTTTCTTTATGGATTATACTTCCAAAATAAACTATTAAAGTTGTATAAAAATTAATAGAAATATTATTTTTTTTTTATTTTTTACAAAACAGTAATGGAATTAATTGATTTTACGAGTTCAGTATTTTTCAATTTTTAAACTTTAAAAATCTATCAAACTTTTTCTATTGATTCAATTTTTACGATATTTTCAGGATCAATGTGAAATTTTATACTCTTTCCAATAAACCGAATATAATATTTTAGACAAACGTTTTTTAAATTCACGCCCCCACCCCATTTTCAAATATCTATTAAAAAGTAAATAATTAATTTACTCACCAAAGTGTTATATATCACAAATTGAAGATAAAATATCAATAAATAATATATTCAAATTTAAAACAAAAAAGTAGTGTTTTTTAGAAATTTACCTGTAAATCCGAAGTTTAAAACCTTTTTTTTTTTTAAAAGATGTTTTTTTTTCTTTTTTTTTAAATGAAACCTTGGTCCTTGCTCCTTTAATTGAAAAAAAATAGGGCTTGAATTACAATTTTCGAGGAGTTATAAGTTTGGAAAATAAAATCAATCGTATTATGTTAGTACCGACCGAGATTGACAGAAAAAAAGACAACACAGAAAGAGATAGATAGAGAGAGAGAGAGAGAGAGAGAGAGAGAGAGAGAGAGAGAGAGAGAGAGAGAGAGAGAGGGAGGGAGAAATAGAGAGAGACAGAGAGGGGGAAGATTTACGAAGAGACGCATCAATCTGTGACTAAAAAAAAAATGCCCGAGATAATATTGTCGGCTTAAAACACGATATTGTTTTCATTTTGTCTATTTTGGATCAACTCAGACCTCTCAATATTATTTAATAGCAAAACGCAACACAACACAATGCATGCTGTAAATAATTTAATTTAAACGACTTAATGTATACAATTCATTGAACAAAAATTGCTATTTTTCTCAATAGTCTCAACAGATAATTGATTCATCATATAATGGTTTGTGCACGAGAGTTCATTTAGAAGCAAGGATTGTGCAATGCCCAACTACACCTGTTGAATATCGGATCTAGTGTGCCGAAATGTCATTTGTCATGAAAAGAACGTTCTTACACAGACATTCACCCGGGCGAATATATATATATATATATATATATATATATATATATATATATATATATATATATATATATATATATATAAATACGATAGCGTGTGTGTTATTTTCTGTGTCACGCTTACATCCGGGTCGTTTAATTGTTATGTACTTTCATTTCTTGTAATGTATAATTTTACTAAGAATTCTTCATAATTTTCGTTTCGGTTTCGATTATATCTGATGGAACTTAAGTCATCTATCTTTTTAAAAATAATTTTATCAAGAATTCTTCATAAGTTTTAGTTTCAGTTTCGATTATTGCTAATAGCACTCCAATAATCTGTTTTTTTAAAAAATATTTTATCAAGAATTCTTCATAGGTCTTGGTTTCGGTTACGATTTAAGCTGATGGTACCTTCCTTAGAAATGTATTTTTTGTATAAATACTTGTATCAAAAATTCTTCATAAGTTTTGGTTCCAGTTTCGATTATAGCTGAAGGAACTAATGTTATATATATATATATATATATATATATATATATATATATATATATATATGTGTGTGTGTGTGTGTGTGTGTGTTTGGGATTCGGTTTCGATTCAAGCTGATGAAGCCAAGTCATATAGATAGATTTTTTACTTTCGAAATCGCAACTTTATAATATATAAAAATTGATAGAACATCAACTCTATAATAATATATACGAAATCTGCAAGAATAAAATCCCACATTTAAGTGTATTTTACGACCTGGCTACGCCGGGCATCCCTGCTAGCTTGGATAAATACTTTTGCAGTTTTAACAAAATGGCTACAATAATATCAGAGCGTCCCCATTTATGCTGAATAGCTACAGAATGCCAACATCAGTATATTACATTTGAATGAGTCCCCTGTGGAATTTCCAGAGGTCCAACTAGTTGTATAATTATTGACAGGAATATACACGCAACTGGAAACAGCCTGTCAATTTGATATTTCCTAGAACGTTCTTCTGTTTTTTCATTAATTTTATTTAAAATTTGACAGATGGATTAAAATGTTATGTAAAAGTTATATGCGAACGCAAAACTAATAGACAACCTCATATTGAGGTATTTAGACACATCTAAAATAAGATACGTTACTTTAATCTGCTCTCTTTGCGATGAAAATTCAACTCTAAGCATAACAGGCTGGTAGACCGACATACAGCGCCTCTTTTAGAAATATAAAGATGGGCTTAAAAACTCTGGACGACATTTTGATTTTAAAGATATTAAACTTCCGGCAATATGCACACCCGCTCTTTGAATATCTCAATTGATTTGATTCGATTTTTTTTTTAATGAAATAGAATTTGTCTAAACCAATTTTTGGTGAGGAAGAAAAAAATCCCTTAAGTCTTTTCTAATTAACATCGTGTCACATTTGAATAATTTAATTTTCGAAAATATTTTTTTTTCATTGAATACAACGAAAATGTAAATTTAGATATTGCACTTCGTGAATATTTGTTATACAAGGAGAGCAACAAAAGTCAAAACTCCCAAAAGCTGAAATTGAAACTCGCTCTTCCTTTAATCCGGAAAATAAAAATTAAAAAAGGAAAACAACGATTTTTTAAAAATTGTGACAGGGGTTAAAAATTAACTGAGGATATATTTGCATTATGAAATGGTTTAACCCCCCCTTAAACACATATTACATGTCAGTCGAACGTTCAAAAGATTTCTGTTGATTGTGTCGTTGTTTTAAATATTAATCTCCTTTCGACAAAATGGAGTCTTATTTTGGAGTAATCATTCTTTGTAATTATTCCGGTTAGTAGAAAAACCTGATTTTATTTGCATTTAGCTTGTAGAAAGCAGGTTTAACACACACACACACACACACACACACACACACACACACACACACACACACACATATATATATATTAATTTATTTTTATTTCGAACTATTATTCTCATATTTATTAGTTGTTGTTTTTGATCTTTTATTGGTTTTGTTTATTCACGTTTCGGGGCCCGTGGCGCAGTTGATAGAGACGTTGAATCTCTACAGTTCCAGATGCACATTGTCTGAAGATAGCGGTTTCAATCCCACCCAAAGCGTGCCAGAGGTTAATTGGCCAAAATGTGGTGAGACGACAACAACTACGGATGGCAGTGATGGCTGAGAATGCAGTTAGGAGATTCGAAGTTCCTATCCGTCGCGGTTACCACCTGGCGAAGGCCAGAGGAATAGTTGGCCGAAACGTTGTGAATAGACAAAACCAATAAAAGATAAAAAAAACAACAACTAATAAAGATGAGAATAATAATCCGAAATAAAAATAAATTAATATATAATGCTCATCTCAAAAATGAATTCCAATTAAGGAATTATATATATATATATATATATATATATATATATATATATATATATATATATATATAAACTAATATAATACCAAAAATATGAACAAGAATTAAGAAAACCTATCTAAGCATACTCGGACACCCACATTTAAACAATGGCACCTTTCAATACACAAAGAAAGATTCTTCTAACAATACAAAAATGAACAAAGAAAAGGTTAAATACGATTTTTGTCTAATAAAAATCCGGTTATTTGTTGATGAAAACTATTTATTTAAATATATTTCTCCTACTATTTTAACGGCTTTTTGTTGAAAAATTCGTTGTAAATGTAAAAGCCTTGACTCTGCTAATGACTCTAGGTTGTCTCCCTTCCACAAAAAAAAAAAAAAAATTAAATTATTATCTCCTTTCCATGAAAAGGGTTCAAAAGAGAGTCTCCAACCTGATAGGTCATGCACTGTCATCTGGGCTTCAGCCTCTGTCCCATCAACCAAATATTGCATCCCTCTGCCTGTTCTGCAAGTACTTTAATGATGAATGCTCTGACGAACTACAAGCACTTGTACCCCCTCGACGTGAACACCTCCGACAAACCCAACAAGCAGCTAAATTCCACCCCTTCACAGTAGAGATCCCTAGGTGTAAGAAAGCCTTATACTTTTATAGTTTATTCCACAGAACTATTAGACTTTGGAACTCGCTTTCAAGATTCTGATTTCCCAACTGTACTGACATGCAGAAGTTCAAGTGTAGTGTGAACAGACATGTTGCCAATTATCTCCCTTCATAATTCCCCTGCAACTTATGTCCCCGATAGCAGCCCCCTATTCAAAGTGGCACTGTGCCTTTTTTGGGATGACAATTTGAATTAAAAAATATTCTAGTTATATTTTTTCAACAATGTTTCATTTACACAATAATCCGAAATTAGATACTACTTTTCTAAAAGGGCATTCATTTATGTTTCTACAATTAGACTCAAATCCCATCCACACTCTCTAATTTTCGGATTATTAGATCCTATTATTTCATGCTAATAGAAACGTAGAAATAGCAATTTAATTGTGTTTTATTGACGTTTTTTTATATTACTATCAGTACTTTTCAAATATCTTGGAAAACATATGTTGCAAATAATATCCGTATTGAAAGGCGCATGTCTATGCCTACTCTTTTCGGTAAGTGTAAGCACCAGGCTTTCTTGCTAGTATAGTACCATTTAGTACTGTAAAATTGTGCGCAGAACCAATACGTTGTAGCCTCAGTCGCAAAAGATACAAAGAATCGAAAAGAACTTCAACTCACTTTTTCTTTGTAACAACATTTATTTATTTATTGTTACGGCCATGACATAACCACTTGATCGTTCTTTTCTCACGTGATCGTAAACGTCCCTTTCCTCCCTAACGTCAGTATTTTTAAGTCTTTATACAAAGATGATGTTACAGGGTCTTAGCTTTGTACGACAGCTAAATATCTCTCTCGGTTGAAAATGTTGAGATCCAGCAACAAGCAAGAGCAAGATAGCCAGCAACAAATTAAGCTGCAGACCAGCTTAATGCGGGTACTGGTCTCCCGATTTATGTTTTTTTTTAATCAGAGATTCGCTTCTCCTAGAAAGGTTGCCTTCACCACGGCTTACGGGAGCCCTCTCCACCCCAACACATATATACATACACACAAATATACACGGTGCTAGTTAGCCGTTGACCCCAAAAAAGGGTTCATTCATACATACATACATACATACATACATGATGATGATGATTGCAACGTCTGGTCACTTTTCTATTAGGAGGAACGATGATGAGACAATGGGGGGATGCATGGTGGGGTGTAGAACTTGTAGATATGCTGCTTCGGTGTTCTTCATACTCTGTAACGCTTATTCATTATATTGTATTCTTGTATTATTCTCCGCATTCAAGGGGTTTCCTTAATATTTCAGCCGTTTTCATTATCGTTAGTCGTTGTATTTTTGCAGTTATTTCTCTGATTCCAATTTCTGACTTTCGTTTTTCGAAGTTTTTCTGAATTGTTCCTAGTGCTCCTACTAATATCGGTACTATTGATTTTCTTTATCATCCAAATCCCTTTTAACTCTCTGGCTAGCTCTGTGTATTTGCTTAGTTTCTCTTTTTCTTTCATACTCACCCTGTGGTCAGCTGGGACAGCAAAGTCTACGATTTGACAGGAATTTTCTTTCTTGTTTATTATTACGACATCTGGTCTTCTTGCTTGGATGGGTTGTCCGTCTGTATGTCCATGTCCCATAGGATTTTGTGGTTCTCGTTTTCGAGTGCTGTTGCAGGTTTATGCTTGTACCATTTGTCTGTACACTCAAAATGCAGTCGTTTGCACAATTCCCAGTGCACCGCCCTCTCCACTTGGTCATGCCTGTTTTTGTATTCCTTTTGGGCCAGTTTGCTGCATTCACTTACTATATGGTTTATCGTTTCGTCTCTTTGTCCACAGAATCTGCATTTGCTGTTTTCTTGTGTTTTATCAATCCTTGCTTTGATATGGTTGGTTCTTATCGAGTTATCTTGTTCACCGTAATGGTTTCGCCTGCATTAAAAAAAACTCTAATGAATAAGACCGGTCGCAGACCACTAAACAGTCAGCATGACCTTCTTTTGGTGCAACTCTTACTTCGGAAAGTGTCGTGGAGCTTCTAACCACTGAGCTGAGTGTCGCCGGTTGTCGTAAAGAACCCACTTTTCATTACAAGTCACAATCCGGCAAGGAAACGGGTCATTCTTTTTGTATATAAAAAAAGGGAAGATGACACTTCTGACGTTTTTTTTTGTTGTCGTTCAATTCGTAAGGCACCTATTTATTAAGTTTTTTGTTGTCTATAATTGGGTGGAAATTATCGTATACGTTACGTCTAATTCAGAAGCAATTTCTCAGACAGTTGTGCATGGATTGGCTTCGACTAAGAATCTTAGTTGATCGTTGTCAATATGTGATAGCTGAACACTACGCCAATCATTTTCAAGACTCTCGTCGCCGTCACGAAATTTCTTAAACTACTATTGTGTTGTGCGTTCAGTGGGGGTTCATGGGCCAAACGCTTCGTTGATATCGCAAGCTGTTTCAGCATCTTTTCAGCCTAGCTTGAATTGAAATAAAAACAAATTGTGTGAATTTGCTTTTTCTTATCTTGTACTCGATGTTGTAATAGAAGACATAATTGTTTTAAAGCAATTGCAATTTAAACGACTAAATACAGCGAAAAACGCTATTTAAAATGATATATAAAGTAAAGGCATTATAACGAAAACTTTCTCCTAAACTAATACATCATTCAAACACTACCGTGTTTGAATATATGATTAAGCGACAGGCTTAAAAGCTTAAACGCTCACTCATTTTTCGACCAATTTTTCAAACAATTATTACAGTTTATAGATCACCTTCTCAGCTATATTGTGAAAGTTTAAAAAAAATTTCGTTCAGTAAAACAAAAGTTATAATGAATTTACTGATGTTCAAAATCGTAAATAAACGTAAGGAGGTGAGCGACGTTTTTTATGACTGCTTTCCATAGCAACCAACGACTACTCTTGCTACAAATTCACCGCTCTCCCGAAAAGAGAATTAACAAGTAAAACAGAGAGAATGAATGAATGAAAGGGAGATAATTGGGGGGGGGATTTTATTGAAAGCAAACGACTGCCGTACATTGTTATTACATACGTGTATGTTATGTTTATGGGGGCAAAAAAAATAAGACCGAAATTAAACAAAGAACAAGTGAATTTACTGGAAGCCTGGAAAAATCATGCATTATGATAGAAAAATGTGAGCATAAAAAGTAATATGGTTAAGCTTAAACATGGAAAAGTAAAAGACTAGTTGTTAAAACTGGAAAAGAAAAGGACAATATATTCTAGTAAAATATAATAAATAAAATATTAAAATATTGCAGCATCTAGAATTTTTAAAGATTCAATTTATAACATTATATAATAAATTCTTAATGCTGCAATATATTAATTTATAAATTTATTATTTTTTTACTAGAATATCTTGTCCTGTTCTTTTCCAGTTTTAACAACTAGTCTTTTAATTATATGTGTGTCTTTGTGCGCGCGTGCACGTCCGTGCGTTTATATAGGATCTAAAAATCTTCTTCAGTCCAATAACGCACTTAAATCGTTCATTATACTTTAAGATAACGGAGTTGTTAGAATTTATTCATTGATAACAACGAGAGCGTTCATCATTTTTTTCTCTTTTTTCTTAGTGTGTTTGTTCCAGCAGTTCAAAGATGGCTGCCAGAACGCACACATGCACACAGACACACACACACACACGCACACAGACACACACACACACACACACACGATGTTGAGTCTTCTTTGAACATTTTCTATTGCAGCATTATATCGTTATGCATATTTTCTATCTAAGCAAAGAATTTATAATTTTTCTGAAGAGCATATGCACGAAAATAGACGATACTGACATAGTAATAACCGTTTCTTTCTGCATAATAAAACGGGTTTGTAAAAAGTGTACCGAAATTTTAACAAGCGAGAAGAGGTTTTGCATGAAAAATAAATATTTGGATCTTGAAATATAACTATACTGTTATTCTTATATATATATATATATATATATATATATATATATATATATATATATATATATATAATTATTTTTTTACTATAATAATTAAATACCTACAGACACTAGTGTTTCATCCTTTCGGGATTCTTCAGTGCAGGGTGTCACGATTACTACCAGTCAAACGATTCGAACCCCGCGACACGAGACATCTCTGGCTCGATTAGCGGAGACCGTATCCATTCGGCTACTATTAACCATATGAAATAGCGTTGAATTTTAAACATTTTAATTTAAATGTTCATTACGTCAGACAGACAGTGATCAAATCGTTATACGATGATCTACGCATAAGAGCTAAATTGACCGACTTTTAATTAATTTAATTATATATATATATATATATATATAGACAGAGAGAGAGAGAGAGAGAGAGAGAGAGAGAGAGAGAGAGAGAGAGAGAGAGAGAGAGAGAAAATAAAAAGGAACAAACCGTATTATGTGTTCATCAACGTTTCGTCTTTATTTCGAGACTTCCTCTGGATGAATGAGATTAAGAAACAAAAATACCAGTACATAATATTTGAAAATGTTTCACGTGCACAGTGTGACGCAGTTCTATGTCAGAGAAACGAAAAAGGACGTTGGAAATTCAAAAAGGAGGGGAGAGGGCTGGCGCTGTTAAAGAGAAGAGATTAAGAAACAAAAAATACCTGTGGTGGAGTATCCAGCTTCGTGCTGTTATTTGAGGTAACGTCACTTGGAAAAGCTGTACCATTGCTCGGTAGTCAGTGTTAGTAAAGAATACATATTGAAATATTAGGAATGCAGAACGATTGTCATTGTTCTCGCAAATAACTAAATATTATTTATGTCAGAGATAGATAATTAATTTAGGAATTAAGTCAATTGTTCATTCTTTTAGAAATAACCGGATATTAAATATGTCAGTTAAAAGAATGGCCAATGCGAGTTTATAAATTAAAAATAGGTTAAATATTGAACAATTTAAATTGGGAATTGTTTCTTTGCCAAAAGTGTGTCTGGACATGCATATGAAAATCAACGTGAAATTTATTCACATGGAACAGCAGGCTTATGACGTCATAAAGAAAGGATATTGTCAATATATTGAGACAGAGTTGAAGTTAGTCAGTTAGAGACAAGAATTAGACAGCGACTTAGTGAGGGCTGATGCACTCTTGGGGAAGAGAGAGAGAGAGAAAGAGAGAGAGAGAGAGAGAGAGAGAGAGAAGAGGAGATCATGTAGTCGTAAAAGCTTGAATCTCTGACAATCATCAATCATCCAGCTGGTATGAATAGAGAATCACCATTTATATTTGTAAAATATTGTATTTTTCTGTCGTTATTTCACCAACTGAAAAGATAAATGTGTTTTGTCCATCAACTCTCACATGAGGTATTATCTGTCCATCCTCCATCATCAGCAATGATCCTCCTTTCGATGTAAAAGAACTGTATTACGCATTTCCCGCCATCAATAATGAATTCGCATCTCCTATGTCTTAAAAATATGTACCCACTACACAACATTTGGATATTTACGTGTAGGGAAAAGTATCCTCATGCCAAATGTTCTTGACAAACTCTCGTAGAAAGTGACCTTCGACACTCGTGTCTAGTAAGCATTCAAGTTCTCTCCTATATATATATATATATATATATATATATATATATATATATATATATATAAGATAAAGTAGATAAATAGATCAGACGATATGATAAAAAATAAAAAATGGAAGATCTAAAATTTGTCTCTCGAATTATTGAGATGTATTCTTGAATTCTAGATCTTTCCTTTTTCATTTTTCCAATATATATAATTATATATAATAACATGCATATATATATATATATATATATATATATATATATATATGCACATATATGTATATATTGTAGCCGTACATATGAATTTATACGTACGTATACGCACACACACACACACACACACACACACACACATATATATAAATGTATATATATGTGTGTATATGTGTGTAATCCATTTGTTTTCTTAGCTACAGCTGTTATAGTCACAGAGTGTGTTAAGCATATGAATGTTAAATTCTATTGCAAATCTTGAAATTATAGACTGGAGGGGGCTGGAGCGTCGTCTTGGAGATAAACTGCCAACGGGGGCAAATGATTATTTATTGGTTTATTTGCATAGGCGGTTGGAGGAAGCGCCAAGTGCCAGACAAGGATAAACATCCCCAATACGAGCGGATAGAGTCAGAAGCAGAAATACACACGAGAAGGAAGCGGAGAATCACATATCACGAATAGAACACACCTACCAGACACACGGAAACGCTTCTTTAACAACGATGCCCACATAGAGAATGAGGTGAGAAGGAAGGGAGGAGAATATAGATAGATATAAAGACGGAAGCGAGTGAGAAAGAGAAAGAGGGTGAGAAATAGATGGAAACGCGTTTGAGGGAGGAAATTTTCTCACTCTCTGTTTCTCCGTCTCTGTCTCTCCATTTCGCATCCTTCTTACCCTCTCCTCTCTCGCTCTCTCGTGTTTTCGCATATCTAAACACAAAATTATTTTTCTTATCGACTCGTCCTCGTTTCTCATGCATAAGTTTAAAACACCACTTTAATAAACGCGTAGATTGAATGAGCGCATCTTAAGAATGATTCTGTGTTTTGTGAATATATTTCCTGTGTATATCTGAACGCTTCACCAGTTTTCCATGGAAGAGGCATTGCGAGCCTGTCTCTGCTTGATCGTTATTTTCATGGCAAGTGCTCGTCTGGGCTCTAATCTATGTTCCCTTCTAAAACTTTCACGAAAAACACTCGTCTATTTGAAACCACCATCAATAATTTCCCCACTTTTAATCTGTGCCTAAACCTAAACGTAGATTCCATGAACAAAGTTTCTTTCTTAAAAGTGCAGACATGTGGAACTCTTTTCAGTTTCCCTGCTTTCCAGCTGACTACAATATGGTTGTCTTCAAGTCCAACGTGAACAAGTTTTTGATGAGTCGTCTTCTTAAGCAATCCAATTCACCAATTTTTTACTACTAACGATTGCTACGATATTTTCCCATTGACTATCGTACGCTCATTAACCCTTATCCTCGAGTGGCCTCCGGGATTCGATGATGGTGATTCTTTGTAAAAAAAAAATGATTACAATAGCGAACAAGCCTAAAACTAAACAGTAATAAATAAAACGAATAAATTTTACCTAAAACTAACGAAATATTTGTATGAATATCCAATAAATATCATCAATCGTGAAAGAATGTAATATTCTACGAGTATTTTGCTTAATATTCGATCTTTTAGCGATTATATAGGATTCTAACTCAACAGACTTTAGACTACTTTTGTTTTGAAATAATAAACACTTTAAAATAAATTAAAACACAAAAAACAAGTATCCAGATAACAAAGACTAACTTCGCTTGCGTATTTGTTGAATTTTTATTTTCTCTCCTATTTTTGTTTTGTTAGTTATTGTAATAAATGCCCTGTTATTTTTTTTAATCCCCAACAAATGATTATGATGGAAGTTCAAGAACTGTTTAGTTTGTTCTGGGTAGTGAACGCTTCACTATATGCGACAGGTCCGAAGCAAAAAAAAAAAAAAAAAAAAAACTATATGGGAAGCGGAAAGAATTTGATTAGAAACAAAATAAAAAAACAAACAAACAAACAAACAAACAAATTAACAAACGAACAAAAAAAAGGACAATATTGTAATTGTTATATTCGATTTAGAATACAATGTTGCATTTAAAAGGATGGTATTTTGGACTTGATATTATCTTATGTTTGTCTCGGCCATGCCATGAAACGCCATCAAACATCTTTCAGCAAAGTATTCTCCATACTCTCGCCTCATTCCACACGCCTTAAACCGTTCTTAGTCTTTTCGACCTATTTTTTTTTATTATTTTAAACAAAATGTTATGCGTTATCAAGGGTGTCAACTGGTTATAATATTTTCTCCGATTTCGATATAAATACAGATTCTGTTTTAAATTCCAACTTCCGATACAATTATCTATTTCTATTCGTTTATGTTGTGGAGACGCCTACTAATTAACATAGGCGGGTGAGTGAGATATGTAAAGGTATCAATCACCAATACCGGGAAAGTCCGGCAACGACCTTCAAATAGGCAAGACGCCTATGCTCCATCCAGTAAGACATGCAACACGCCACCTGCCGGAATATCTCCAACTGAAGTATATCTGAAGACATGTAAATATGTATACAAACTTTTCTTCCTAATATATTATTGTATACCTTTACTTTCGTGTTCTTGTTAATCATTTGTGCAGACACAACAGTTTAAATGTCGAAAATTCATATAATATGTGCATATATTTTCGCAAATGTAAAAATAAACTTGTTCATGCGATCTACAGATTTTATTTTTATTCTTTGTTTAAAATAAATAAATGCTGATCATGTTATTAGCACTAGCAGTGAAAAAATGAGTAAAAAAAGGAATTAACAAAAACAAAAGAATCGTTTTTGGCGTCAGAAATATAGGCACAGCTTTTTCTGATTCCTATACTCTTTCCGATTTTCTCAATTCTCGATTTCGATTCCATGTAATCGTTAGTATGAACCTAAACTAGGTCCGGTGGCAATGCCCCAATTTGGTAAGTTTTAGGAGTATGGAGCAACATATTAGTTGCCATTACTCTCAGATCCACTGCGACTTGAACAGTTCCGTCTACAGGCCGAATAGAATTTATCGTTTGCAAACTATTTGTTTAAGAATATTTGCCTTTAATACGGCATAATCACGTTGATACACCGATTTTCATTAGATCACCAAAGTTAAGCTACGTTAATCTTGGTAAGTACTAAAATGGGTGACTATTTGGGAATACCAGGTACTGTATATAAGATAGCTCTCTACTTCATTCAGTATTGTTTCATGTTGGCCCAGACTTCTTGCAACTGAAATCAAGCAGTGTAAAGTTGTCATGATAAGTCATATTCAAATTCGTTAAATTTAAAGTAGTTATTCAAGTTCGACGGTGTCATATCCATCTAAATGATACTCCGGATAAAACGTAACGTTGAAACCTTCGTGGAGGAATTTATGAATTGAAAATTATAAGAAAGAAAGTCATTTGGTTCAATGTGTTATTCTTGTGTACTGGATCGAAAGTAGTTGCCATGTTAAGTCGTAGTCGTGTTAATAAGAACAGTTTGGAGGTCGGTGGCAGACGTTTCGGAAACCTCATAATTTAGGGGCGATACTCTCTTTTCCTCACTTACCCGGCGAGACTTGAACTGGGAAAAGCGTGCTTGCGTAATGTGCCTAAAACAGAGGATAACAAGCGAAGTGCGGCCTGCTGTAGTGATATCTATGTACCCCATCTTTTCTCTCTCTCCGTCTCTCTCACACACACGTATAAGATTTTTAATTTACTAACAAACAAATGTCGACGTGGTTTTGTATTACCCAACAGAGGCAATCCAGACTCACAACAACGATAGTAGTGACGGAGCCGAGTCTATTAACCTGCACGCGTTAGGGACCTTTTAGTAAGGGTGTATATAGTCGGTATAAATGTTAGAATTAACGATTCAAAATTGCATCAGGCGATGATATTGCAAACTCTATACAATTGCAGTAATAAAATATGTGGAATGTGCTATATAAAAAGAGGACATTTCTACAAGAATTATTTCAATATATTAACGTGTTAAAAAGAAATGAAGTAATAAAACGGGAAGTTGAGCGTAAGACGTGGCTAAATAAACAATGATTTGTCTGTTTACCACCACTTCAAAAAAAAAAAATGTCTTTCCTTCTTCTGTATACCTATAGTAGCAATACTACAAACAACCTAATCTCCAAAAGAAAAAGGTGTGCTTTCTCTGCTGCCAGCACGAGGAAAACATAAGACGCAACAGTTGTGGCGTGTTTTATTGAGGTGGTATAAAACCACGTGAAATGACGAGAGTTGTTAAACATAAATAGCAAAACCTTGAGGGGAACGAGTTAGTATTTCGCTCACGCTTGATGAGTAAATCTCCGTCAACAAAAGATGTGCATACGTATGATACAAAACGGTGACCAAAGAAAAAAGTTCCCATAGCAAAGAGATCCGGTGCTGTGAGCCATAATTCTTCAACGTTCCTAAAACCAAAAGGAATTTTCACGGAACACATTGCAACGGGATTGCCATCAAATACTCGTCGAGCTGCCCCCCTTAAATAAAATTTTATTTATTGTATTCATCATTTTCATAGTATTGTTCATAATAGAACAGGTTTTTAACAGTTATTCTCCAACTGATTTTGGTTTTGGTAGGTGGTGAAATGTTAGGATAAAAAAGCTAGTCTAATCTAGTCTCTTTGGTTTTGGCCTGGAAAGTACTTTATCTTTTCTCCTGCGACAAACAGATGATAGCACAACTGATACGATGCAACCTGGTTCTTATTGTAATAATATCGTAAAGAATACTGAAACATGAATAAAACCGCAAATAAGGAAATATACTTTTGTTTTAATTACTGCGATGAGACGTGGTTATTTTTAGTTGCTGTTGTAATCTACATATGTCACGACCAGGACTTTATAAAGAAACAAAAGAAAGAGCGAACGAGAGAGTGAGAGTGAAAGGAAGAGAGGTCACCTATTCATACAGTCATTACTTTTATGATTATGATTAATACGTATCATCAATACAGCATTGCTGTTTACGAGACACGTCTATTTGTTAGGGTACGAAGAATCTCGGCCGATACGTTATGCCACGCTATGAGTTATACAAGTCCTGTCACAGCAATTAATAATAAAGGTAAATAGTCTATTTAGCAAGGTGTACGAATAAATGTAATGGACGTACTTTTAAAGATTATTCTTATAGTTTGTTACTCGGAGGAGACTGTTATTTCGCTTCGTATACAATGATATAGGCAAATAATAGGTTCTTCCAAATTTGTATTCGTCCACGCATGGAATATTGTTATCATATCTGCTCTGCTGTATCCACAGCTAGATCTTTCTTCTTAGAACGATGCAAAAGAGAATATCGAATCTAATTGGTCCTGTACTGACAACTAAACTCTAACCCCTGTCTCATCGCCGCAATATTGCATCTCTGCAGCTGTTTTACAAGTATCTTAATTGAACGTACTCTGACGAACTTGAAATACCTGTGCCCCTTCAACGTAAATACCTCAGATAAATTTAACAAGTTCAAAAATCCACTCCTCCAAAGTAGAGATCCCTAGATAGAGGAAAGCTTTCTACTCTAATAGTTTCTTTCCTCGAACTGCTAAACTTTGGAATTCTCTCCCTGTTACACGCTTCTCAGACTGTACTAAAATGCAGAAATTTAAACGCAATGTGGATAGACATCTCGTTGCCAAACTCCCTTTATAATGCTTGTGTATACATGGTCCAAAATCGTATCCTCTTAGGTTCAAGTGGTCGTGTTTGTTTTGTGTGAATAAAATAAAAAAAGAAAATAAGTAATAAAAAAGACGAAAAAGAAAAAAATGAAAATAAGACAAAAATGTGTCTAAATAAAAAGTAGTTTATAAACTTTATTTCGTTATTTTCTTTGTTGTCATTTTCCAATTAGCTTGCAAATATATCATATGCCTATAATACTTGTTTCATTAACTTAATTGTTATTATCACAACGTTTTAGCCGGTAACCCACTGGGAGTGTTTTCAATCTTAACCTATTATTCAATACACTGCTGCAGATTGCCTTCATACGTTAATATCCTATGCATTTTCTGTTAGATATAATATTGTAATTTTGTGCGGGAGGTAACACACGTTGTGTGCAGTTTCAGTCACAGAATAAGAAATAACTCCCACTCGCTTGTTCTTTGTAGCAACAACATATACGTCCTCATTGTTACAGTCGTTACGTCACCCACGTGATCTAGAACGTTTTCCGCGCCTCTCACGAGATCTCGAGTGTTATCTCGTTACGTGCTCTACGTCTCTTACGTGATCATTCTCTTTCTCCTTTTTATAGTCTTCTTTTCCTTTCCCTGGTGATGCTATTTCGCATGCAGTTATATCCGCGTTATGTTACAATATCAGTTTTTGTTCTTACGTAACTTTACCAGAAATTGAACTCAGAAACTTAATTAGAGTTGTTGAATGCTGTCCAGATACTTTGTCTTCAATATGACGATGATGAGCATTCCATGAGATAAAGAAATTAAACGATAAATAGATGCAGATTCTGTTACGGCAAAACTATTATGTTGAACTGGTTACGTTTCTGATGCATGCCACTTCGTAGAACGAGCCAAAGTTTAGGGACAAAGTAGCCAAATTATATAGTGTTTATTTTGCTTTTAAGAAATTAGTTTTATTGAATGTGAACCTTTGTATTCTAAATTACAACAAGCCCCAAAAAATTCTCATGTTCCCTGGCTTCTGGCCTCCGTTTATTGTCTTACGTTCAGGATTTCCTAAGTTAGTCAAAGTTAAATTCCAAATCCCTTCCCATCTTGTTAAAAAATTAGCGGGGAATTTTCTCCCTTGCTACCTCTTTTTTACATAGAAGTAACCACTTATCAAGACCCTGAGGCCACTCGAGGATAAGGGTTATTGAGTGTACAGTAATCAATGGAATAATATCGCAGTAGTCGTTATTAATGGAAATTTGGCAGATTGGATTACTTAAGGGGGGTTCATCAAGAATTTGTTTATGTTGGACTTGAAGACAACCAAGTTGTAGTCAGCTGGGAAACAGGCAAACGGAAGAGAGTTCCACAGGCGTGCAGTTCTAAGAAGCATTAATCATGGAATCTACGTTTTGATGTAGACACAGTTAAAGAGTTATTGACAGTGGTTTCAGCTAGACGGGTGCTTTTCGAGAAAGATTGGCGAGGGGGGAACCAGAGATTGGAGCTCAGACGAGCACTTGCCATGGAAATAACGATAAAATAAAAACAGGCTGTAGGAAAGTGGCTGCAGGGAAGAGAAAAGAGAACCCCCACTAAGTTACGGAGTCTATTTTGTACTCTGTCAAGGCAGGATAAGCTGCTTCTAGTAGCTCCTACCCAGATGTGGCAACAATGCTCACCCCCTGGACGTACTTGGCTTTTATATAGATAGAAAATTGCATCAGTCTCTCAGCAGAGACGTTGCTAGTCGACGTATTTCCATGTTATGGTTTTAAAAACGTTCGCAATGAAACTCATCTTGCGGAACTTCCACGAACAAAGATTCTTTCCGATAGCTACACATTTATGATACAGAATACCACGAAACTGGTTGTTTTCAAGACCATTGTAAACAAACTTTTGCTAAGCTGTTTCCTTAAATAATAAATTTCTGATCAACTACAACCACCATTCTTAATCCTAATTATGTTTTTCACCAAACTCATTAACTCTTATCCTTAAGTGGAGAGGTGACGATAATCTAGTGGTTAATGACACGGACTGACGACGTTGGTGTTCCGTGTTCGAATCCAGTTCGTTCCATATAAATTACTTTCACTTAGGTTGTTCGTAATCTTCACATGGTTCGCTGCGTAATCCTATATGTATTTCTAGAAAGAATTCTGACTGGAAAAAATATCGGGGAAACCAATACCAATAATAGAATCTTCGGATTCATATGATATGATAATGATCCTCAAGTGCCCATTGAGCCTTGGTATACGGTGACTTGTTAGCAAGCAAACCTAAGCCATATATATATATATATATATATATATATATATATATATATATATATGTGTGTGTGTGTGTGTGTGTGTGTGTGTGTGTGTGTGTGTGTAAATATATACATATATATGTAACTATATATATATAATCCTAAGCCACATACACGCACACACACACACGTACATACACACACACACACACACACACACACACACATATATATATATATATATATATATATATATATAAAACACAGTTCACTATAGAATATACCTAAATAAAAGTTGATCAGAAAGCAAATTTCCCGAAATGTTTTGTAATGACTGAAACGATAATGAAGAAATACAGCCAGCAAGGATCCGTGGCATAGTGGATAATGTACTATGTAAAATTCAGCTATATATTACACTCTTCTAGAGATTGAGAGTTCAATCTTCAGTGCGGACGACTTTAAAATACAATTTTGAATTATTTAGGACGTCTACCCAGCCATAGATGTCGCAATGAGAGCATGCTATCCTCCTAGATTAAATAAAGGGTTCCGTTCGAAATGCAATGCAAATTCCTGGGTTCGGCAAAAAGATCCCCAAATTCGACAAAATACACATAAAGAAGGTCGGAGTTTACATCGGCCGAAACATTGTGAACATAACACTGAAGAGGAGAGCAGTAGTTTGGAGAATCCGAATAATACGTACTTTTGTACACTTCTAAATAATTCACACACAAAGAATTATCGCAAAAAACTCCGTCAACTATTATCTTGATATCCACTTAGAAATCGATGAAAGGAAATAAACACACAATATTGATTTTATGGATCCGTTGAATATCGATTTTCTACAGATATGTTTTGAATGCCAATTATTTAAAGGCAGACAAATAATAAAAAAAATTAATCGATTTTCCAAAAGCGAATCAGCCATTGGCGGTGCCGTCACAGCCATCATCGCTACAGCCGCTATCATCAGCATCTACACATTTGGGAAAAAATTCTCTATTCCTGTGCTGACCATTTTCGAATTCTTCGGATGCTGACATCTTCACGTTTCGTCGTCGTGTCACCAATCACGGGGCGTAACGATTGGCTAATCTTCCTGGGTGGGATCATCGGAGTCAGCGGTAATTTTTTTGTCTTCGGTCCCGGTAGTTGAAGGCCACCCGTCCTCGTATTCAGGATCAAGTCTTCAAATTCGTTCGACATTCTTCGACGGCAGAGAGACGGGGCATATGCTGGAAAGAAGGAAAAGAAACGGACAGATTTAATTTAGTTATCGACATATTTTTCAATATGAGTAAATAAACGTAATTGCATATAAAACATGTTGACGTTTAAAACAAATACGTATAATCTTTATTATAGTAATAAAATGTCAACGTGACCTCTCAGGAAGTGACGTCACTAATCAGCAGTATATTGAGAGAAAAGAAAGATGAGCAGCTCACTTTGGTTTATAAGACACAGACCAAGACAGATGGACATTTGGAAGGCGCGGATGATTTTTTTTCCTTTCTTAGATATATTCTAGGAGGGTAGAAAACCAGGACCTGTAATACATATTGGACGAATGAAAATAGAAAATGAATACGTTGTTTTATTTTCCTGATATGATTATGTAGATTGCAACACGCTGCCGACACGTATTGACAACTGTGCATGTGTTGTGTTGCGACGATTCATATTGAAGACGGGGACATATATAATTATGACGAGGGGGAGAAGACATTTATACATATTACAGTTTTGTTCTGAGATGCTTGGGACTTCATATATATATATATATATATATATATATATATATATATATATATATATATATATACTGAGGGTGATAGATGCGCAGTTCTTATATTTCTTATAACTCATATACAGAGGAGGAGAGATATTAATATGTAGACTGCGACACGCTTCTTGGAACGGTTACGCAATGTTCATAATAAGATGTTTAACACATTACCTTTTGGGCGTTGAAAGATGACATGAAGGTAACCAGTTAGAAAATATCGATGGTGATTCTTTATTCATTGGACCGGTCGAATGATGATGACGTCAGGAATTCACATTCACATTTGTATCTACATGGTTAACCTTCTACCCCTTCGCTTCTAAGGGGAACCTCCTCTGACCATGTCAACTCTTGGCCGATCAATTCTCTCCGACCGACTTTGCTGACTGTTCTGTCCTGATCTGACTAACTCTAGCTCCTATATTGATAACCCCCCTTTTGCTATGACGTCAGAAGTATGTTTCCCAAACGTGACTAATCCACGTCGGTATGCACGCTTCTACAAACAAAGAATCCTGTTCTAACCTATTTTTTAACCTACCCTATATGTTTAACAATATATTTTTAATTTGTATTGTTCATTCTTTTTAGCTGACATTTTTAATATTCAGTTTTGTAAAAGAATAAACAATCAATTATTTTTACGATATAAACAATATCTAACTATTTCCAATAGAATTTAACAATAGACCTTTTTAACATTCTGATTTCTAACATTCTATTTATTAACCTTGCTTACAAGGTTCGATACTCGGCTTATCCTAATGACAGATGTGTTACTTATCCAAGCAAAGTTGCAGTTTATCAGAAACGTGTGCTAACCATCCTATTATACTAATAAGAAACGTGGTTTGGTTTGGTTGTTTTTAGTTTTATGGTATATCAACCCTTTTCAGGTTATTTAATGCCGAATCCAGTTATTTTGAAGAAAAGCTTTTTAATAGAATATATATATATATATATATATATATATATATATATATATATATATATATATATATATATATATATATTTAAGACGGTTTCTATTTCACCCATAGTTGGGACCCTAACAGGTACTACCACCGCGGGTCAGAGTGGACCTGGGAGCAATAGTAATTAAAGGGTGGCCCCACGCTCCCAAAGCCCGCAAACTGGGACCTCACCATCAGATGTAGTTTAAGATCATATCCAGGACCCAGAAACGTGGACCATTTACTAGCACCAACTGAAATAGCTTGAAAGATTCCATCAGGGATGTTAAGGAAGATCCTTAACATAAAATAGCAATCAATTACACCAGGCACTGCTGTCCTTCAGAGAGCGGGTTGTCCAAGTATTGGAAGCATGATAACCAACAATCAGATGCGCTGGGCTGGACATGTTCATATGGATTACTGCAGATGTTCTATGGTGAGCTAGTGGATGGAAAGCGCTCACAGCACAAACCAAGAAGGAGATTCAGGGACTGTTTGAAAGACAATCTTAAGCTTTGCATAAACGTTGAAAGATGGGAAGAGATAGCCGAGAATAGGAGTGAATGACGAGGAATTTTCTCGGAAAGGTGCAAGTTATTGGAGACAAAGAACTTGGAACAGGTAGCGCTTGAGAGAAATCTGCATGAAGCGTCTGTGAAGGATTTGGATGCTCGTTGATGCTGTGAAGGATTTGGATGCTTCCTACTGTCCAAAGCTGGGTATGTGAACCACACGAAGTTACACGAAAGGCGCCCTTGTGTATCCTTGCCTCCGCGATCTGATATGACAACCTGTGTGATGTGTGACAGGAAGTGCAAGTCAACTACAGGTCTGAAGAGACATTTGGTCGTACACAGGTACACCATACACTGAATGGTCCAGTTAACTCGGGACAAACACTTGACTTAATGTGTCATCTTTGCTTCAGGCCATGTAAGTCGGTTGCTGGTTTTAAGAGCCACCTTCGTGGCCATGTTAGATGAACTGGAAGATGGGGTTGGTGGTGGAGTTTTTGTTGGGTAGGACGGCAATCACCTACAAAAATTAAGCAATCATCATATATATATATATATATATATATATATATATATATATATATATATATATATATATAAGGTAAATTGTCTGTGTGTGTCTGTCTGTCTGTGTACATTTCCCTACGTAACTACTCTGTCAATTTTCAATCTACAAACTTGAAATTTGACATAAGGGGCAGTGAGCTTTGGTAAAATCTGTTTAAATTGGTTTTCAGCCAGAAATTTGGCTGTCAAGGCGTCAAAGTTCAACGATTTGACTTTAAAACTCTACCAAACTCTTCCGTCAATTTTGGGTCTAGACATTTGGATGTAGGTTACTTGGACATGGATCAAACTTATTAATTTGATTTAGGCACAAAACTATAAATATTAAGGTGTCAAAATTGGGGTCAAAGTTAAAAAAATTGACCTCTGCTGACTCTACCACATTACTCAGCCAATTTTGTAAAATGAGTGTTGTGTACATTATTGTAGGGGTTCAGTGATAAATGATTGAATGGGTTGTCATTATATGTTGTTTGTGTTGGATAGTTGTGTTTCAGTTGGAATTGGTGTTGTTGTTGAGGATACATGCATTGTTGTATAGGGTTGTGTTGTGGGGGGTGGATGTGTGTGAGTACGTGTGTGAGTGTGTAGGTGGGTATGTATATATGTATGCTCCTGCATATATTTCTATGTATGTGCGTGTGTATATGTGTATGTGTCTGCGTGCGTATGCGTGTGCATATGTACATGTACATGTATGTATATGTATGCGTGTGTGATTGTGTGTGAGTGTATGATATACATGGGGAAAGAAAGTCTTAAAAAAAAACCTAAAAAAAAACCCCATAAAAACCTTCACCAAATGGACCAAAAGCGCCCTCTTTGAATCTAACTTTGACCGGACACTTTGAACACTTACGGTTAGAGACAGGATGTCTGAAACCACATTACTCTGAAAAACACATTTAGTATCAGCAGAGGTAAAAATAACTTTTCAAACTTCCATTTTAAAGAAAAACTTTTTACGAAAACATCTGAAGAGAGCACACCCTAAGCTCGAAACGCGTTTTAAAAATATTTTAAAATAAAAATATGATGAAAACCTTAAAAAAACAACACAATTATTGATGGCTACACTCTTTTAAATATATATTTTTTTCTCTCGTTGGAACTACACAACCATCACTTTAAATATATATATATATATATATATATATATATATATATATATATAAATATATATATATATATATATATATATATATATATATATATATCCAAAAGTAAAAAAAAAAATATTTCGACGAGGTTGTTGATAGTGTTCAATTAAAAGAGAAAGACATTATTTTATTCAATTTATGGAAACAAAATTACCACGAGTCGCTACAATAAATCTATTTTGTGTTTTAAAAGATATCGTCAGGCGACAATTCTTATTCGAGACTATATCCTGAATAACAACAGATGTTTACTGGCGCCTGACCATTTCTTTTAAGACTGAAACAATAGATTTATTGGAAAACTTATGGCAATTTTGTTTACGCAAATGAAATATATATATATATGTATATATATATATATATATATATATATATATATATATATATATATATATCAACATCACATCAACAGAAGCTGACACCCGCAAGTTAATCAGCATTATGGATGCAATGATGGTTTGGTCCAGAAGGACTTTCAAGCCTAAGTAGTCCAGAAGCCGCTCTCTTAGAAAAGAAAAAGTGCATGACGATATCTGTTTTTCAGTGGTCAGAAAATTCCTACTGTCTCAGAAGAACCAATAAAAATGTAATATATATATATATATATATATATATATATACTTGTTTATTGTTATATAAACATGCTCACATCCCGCTGCTACAAATAGCCACTTGTTTCAATCAAACAACAGATATCATCAGGCAGCGACTTGACTATTCAAAAGTTCAATGAATAACCTATTATTATTATTCATTGAACTTTTGAATAGTAAAGTCGCTGCCTGATGATATCTGTTGTTTGATTGAAACAAGTGGCTATTTGTAGCAGCGGGATGTGCGCATGTTTATATAACAATAAACAAGTATTATCAGCTCTTTTTATTGAGCACTATCTAACAACCTCGTTGAATTCATTAGTCCATTACTTTTGAATATAAAAAAACTCGAGTATATATATATATATATATATATATATATATATATATATATATATATATATATATATATACTGTGAAAGAAGAAAAATAAAGACTTCAAAAAGGTGTTGATGACAACAAAAATGTATTTCATTTTACGTTACAATTGTTTCCATGTCCAGCCGACAATTTCAAACATTATATCGTTTGTAAATTTTAAAAAACCAGCATTTCTTCAGACTTTATGAATAAAAACACTTTTGACAATAGAGCATTTTTGAAGAGAAAGAAAAAAGAAAGAAAAAGGAAAATTTCCCTTAACGGGGAAAGCATATGAGAAACATTTACCTTTTCGGTAGTTACAGAAAAGCCCATATATCGCCTAATTTTCATATCCTTATTTAAGAACAAAGTCATTAGAAGTTTCCACAGAACACCCTAAGCCATTAAAAAAAATCTTTTTATATATCCCATTCGTTGAATTCCTAAATTAGATCTCACTGTTTCTTTATTTCCCAATAACTAATTTTTTTATAAAAAGAATTTTTTAATTTTTATTTCTATATTTATAGTATGGCCCTAACCACGTTTCAATAACGTTACGGTTTCGTATTAGTGGAAAGTAATGTTTCCAGATTATCGTTATTTTAGTCCTTAGATTAAGACCATTTTAGGTTTAAAGTTTAATTGAATATGAGAATAAATAAAAAGGCTTTATTATATATATTAACCCTTGTACAACATTTCGAGTAAGGTATTCTAATCTATTTATTATTATTTAATGTTTTAAAATTCATTTTCATTCTGCTTGAATATGTTTTCATATCGTTACTAAAGACAATTATGAAGGGAGATAATCCAATTATGTTGTTAATTGCTACTAGTTAATTCTGTTGGAAACTGGGTCGATTTTTATTTCCTATAACAGCTAAAGGGAGATAATTCAGGGCGGTTGATGTTTTTGATCTATTGATTACTAGAACGCGCCTATGATTTAATAATTAATTTAATCAGACAGATCCAGAACGTGCTACGATGTCTAATTTAACAAATTAAGGATACAAATTATGTTTTTAATCTAAAAAAAATGTTTTTTTACCCATGGGCTTAACCCACATCTGTTATTAATCACTTATGCTGCTCATGTCTTATAATTCGTGTGTTGTATTCTTGGGTATCTAAATAAAATAGTGTATATCCTCTAATTATTATTCTGACAGCAAAACCACCCAAAAGCTACAAATGTGTTTCACCCAGATGAGAAGATGTCTACTGCTGCATTTATGGGTAAAGACATTTAGAACAAGGAGTAAAGTAAATGAATACGTAAATCAGCATGGATTTTACCAAATGACAAATGACCAGATGACAAAATCAATTAAATTAATTTTCAGCCCCCCCCCAAATTGCTAATTTAATTTTTAATAATAACTAGTTTATTGTTAAGTTGTTTTATTGATTTGAAGAGGGTATCAATTATTTCAAAATCAATACTGCTACAACTGAATACAAAAATGCTCACCTGATGAAATACACTTTTTGTTGCCATCAACACCTTTTTTGAAGTCTTGATTTTGCTTTCACAGTATATTAATGCTCAATTATGAAATATGATAATTTTGTAGCTTACTCCTTAAGTCAACTCTTTTTGGCTTAAAACTCATTGGTATATGAAAATTTACTGAATTACACGAACTCAGTATATTACATACAAGTAATATATATATATATATATATATATATATATATATTACATTTTTACCCCAAACAAGACACAGTGTCATTTTGATGTAGGGGGCTACTATCAGAGACATGAGTTGGAGGGATACTACGTTGGGAGTTGAGCAGCAATATGTCTGTTCATATTACACTTAAACTTATGCATATAATATGCATATCATATCATATATATATATATATATTTATTATATATATTTTTATTGTCTGATGAAATCAAATATGATTGAAACAGTTTGCACATTGTAGCAAGATATGATTGCATAAAGAATAATACGTGTGTGTATGTGTGATTTCTATGCGAGCTTTTGTAAGTGACATTTCGTTTCTCAGTTGGGTACATCCAATTTAAGCCGTTCTGACAATTAACGCCTCTCGTCTTTCTCTGTTCAGTGTTTTTATAATTCTTACTGTGTTTAAGGTCTCTGCATGAAAGAAACGATTTCTGCTGGTTTCGACTTTTCTCGTGGGCTTTACTGACGCACAGAATAACAGCGACGACAACCACGACTACGGCGACACTTTCTGCCAAGACAAACAGTCGAAATGGCGCCAGCGTCGTCATAAACGTATTGCATCGGTTCAATAACGTTATCGTGACACGCGACATATATATATATATATATATATATATATATATATATATATATATATATATATATATATATATAAAGTTATCAAAAGTTATAGTAAAAAAATCGTCAAAATAAATTAAAATAATAAATAATGGGATAGAAAATGTCACAGAAAATGAAGTAATTATAAGTTCGTTAGCAGCTTTATGAAACTATGCCACGATTAATAACTATGTACATATAATATATATATATATGTATATATATGTATATATATATTTATTTAGTGAAAATGGTAATTAATAAAAACTGAAGAAAGTGCTCAATACTGTTGTAGAGCAAATATGCGTTTTATTTTTTATTACCGTATCTTTCTGTTAAGTTACATTATTGTTTCAGCCACCCAGCCGTTTTTTGACCGTCTGTAGCTTTCTCAGACGGTTACTGTAAAACAGTAAAGATACCGTAATAAAAAATAAAACGTATATATATATATATATATATATATATATATATATATATATATATATATATATATATATATATATGTCAGCCCCATTAAGAAACTCGTTTCTTATCGTTGAGCACTTTCAGTTGAATTAAAAGTCGGTCGCTGTAGCTCTTACGTGCAGATCGTCACATAATGACTAGATCACTCTGACTGACGTTAAAAACATTTAATAAAATAAATGTTTAAAATTGAACAACATTTCTAACGATTAATGGAAGCCGAATGGTTATGGTCCTTGCAAATGGAGCCAGTGAAGGCTTCTTTTGCCATGTTCAAACCTATCGACTGGTGTTAATCGTGACACCCTGCACTGATGATTCTCGAAAGGATGAAACACTAATGTCTGTAGGTATTTAATACTTATTATAGTAAATAATTTAATAATTATTGTTATAGTAAATAATTACATATATGTGTGTGTGTGTGTGTGTGTGTGTGTGATGAGAATAATGGAAATAGTATTCTGACGAAATAGAGAGACAAGAAAAGGAACAAAACAAGTTATGTGTTCATCAAAGTTTCGTCTTTACTGTAAAACTTTTTCTTGATAGATGGAATTTAGAAACTAAAATACCAGTACAATATTTGAAAATATATTTTCTGTTGTAATGAAAAGTAAGACTTTGCTCCATTTAAGAACGGAAAAAGTCTTTGGAAATTCCAAAAAGTTATAGCCTTGTAAAAGAGAGTAAGTTTTTTTTTAACAGCGCTATTAGTTTTTTTATTTTTAATTTGAATAATTCATATGGTTGGTTAAGCAAAAACGAAAAAATTAAAATCATTAAACCAGTATATCTTATTTCACACTGTAACTGTAACCAAACGCAATAACAGTTACTTTTTTTACGTATGTGCTTTAGTTTTTACGATTTAAACTATTAAAGTCTTTTTTTTTAATGCATTTAATTTCGTAATTAGAAGTTTAAAGACGTTAAAATTACTTACAAATTTTTATTAATACTTTGAAGATTATGCAAACAATACACTTTTTAGCTTGTTAAAAATGGGCAAAAGTTATAGCCGTCGATTATGATAAGAGATTTATACCATACTGGCTTTCATAAAGAGTAGCACTTCTTTGTTTACAAAGCCATTCAGCGAAAGTGACGTCAGACAAAATAATTAAAGCACTCGTGACCAACGCTGCATATAAAAGCAAATATAAAAATAGAAGTTTTGGTAAATTTTTACTTGGTTTCCACCTTACCTTTGAAAATGACGACTTTTGATGGTTTCCGGGTATTTTGAAAACGAATATCGCATTTACATTTTTCGCAAATAAGTAGTTTCCAGATATGAAGCAATGAAATTCTTTACACTAAAATTTGTGTACACGCAAGTGTGCATATATTTTGGCATAATAAATATACTCACTATTTCATAGCAAGTATTACATACTACATACAATTGGTTACGAGTAGTCTAGTATATATATATATATATATATATATATAAATATATATATATATATGTATGTATGTTATATCTAGTTATCACATATAACATACAACGGATCACAAAAGTGTAGTATGCATATATAAATACTCGTTCACATACACCTTTCACGATAAAGCTAGAACCCAGAATTACCTCGATTCTATCTAATTCTGGGGTTTAGCTTTATATATCTATTTATAATCTCCTCTTAATGTCTAATACATATATATATATATATATATATATATATATATATATATATATATATTGATATCTAGTTATTACATGTAACAGACAACGAGTCACGGGGTGTATATATATATATATATATATATATATATATATATATATATGTAGAGAGATAGAGATAGAGATAACGATAGATATTTATGACAAAAGTCTGTATACCACATTTTAAGATGTTGTCTATCTTACCAATTTTTCTTTAACAGGCATAACAGGAAAACAAATGAAAACATATTTAAAGAAATGGCAGAAACACTAGAGGATGACCTCCAATCTGTAGTGGAATGAGGACAAAAATGGATGGTCACGTTCAATGCTGCCAAAACTAAACTAGTTTCCTTCAATAATTACAAGAAACCTTCTCTACCACCAATAGCAATGGCCATCGACACTTTATCTGAGAGAACATCTTTCAAACTGCTTGGCCTAACGTTCACAGGAAATATGAGTTGGAACAGGGCCGCTGCAAAGAAGGTAGGCTCTCTCTACCGTATTAGAAAATTACTAACACCCGAAAGTACCCTGTACCTCTATAAGGCCACCATTCGCCCATGTATGGAGTATTGCTGTCATATCTGGGCTGGTGCATCTGCTACTAGTCTCTCGCTCCTAGACAAGGTTCAAAAGAGAGTCGCCAATCTGATAAGCCACGAACTGGCATCTAAGCTTCAGCCTCTGTCCCATCGACGAAATATGGCATCCCTCTGCCTGTTCCACAAGTATTTTAATGGAGAATGCTCTGACGAACTGCAGGCCCTTGTGCCCCCACGACGTAAACACCCTCGACAAACCCGACAGGCAGCTAAATCTCACCCCCACACAGTAGATATCCCTAGATGTAAAAGATCTTTCTACTCCAGTAGTTTCTTCCCCAGAACCGCTAGACTTTGGAATTCCATTCCAGGTCCCTACATCCCCAACTGTACTGACTTGCAGAAGTTCAAGTGTAACGTAAACAGACATCTTGCTGCCCAAATCCCTACATAATACCCCAGTAGATGTTACCCCTGATAGTAGCCCCATACACCAAAGTGCCTTGTTTGGGGTGAAAATGTAAAAAAAAAGTATCTGAAAGCATCTGTTTCGTAGTGCAGAATTATTCATATAATTATTATGTTCTATTTTTTAATCTATTCTGCTCTTAACTCATCAGAAGAATAGGAATTCATAAACTTTAAAAGAAAATAAAAGAAATGATTACAAAAAACCGAAAAAATCGGAAGAGTTATTGCACCTATGATTCTCATGTAGAGTTATTGACCCATACTAATATATGGTGTGATCATTTTGTTATAATTAACACTAAAATATCTCTTATAATACTTTTAATTTATCATTAGAACTAGTTTATATCATCTATATTGTCATAATAATAGTTACACCTAGAATGTATGTATTTAGGTTTTATTTTATACGAAACTAACTTTTAAATTCATTGAGTTTGTCTACGATATTTTAGTAGTTTTGGTCAGATTCAAATATTTGCTCAGCTATAACCTAGTTTATTATATTGATGAATATTTTTATTACGTATATTCATACGTTCAAACAGACTTCTATTACTGGCATTTAGTTAGAATTAATTCACCATTTATTTTCATAAATATGAGAGATGTACTCATACATACACACATACATATACAAACATACATACACACATACATATACAAACATACATATACACGTATCCACAGACATTTCCCACACTCTTCATCTGTGCCTTAAGCTAAATGTAGATTCCACAAACAAGGCTTCTTTCTTAGAACTGCATGCCTTTAGAACTAATTACCTGTTTTCCAGCCGACTACAATCTGATTGTCTTCAAGTCCAACGTAAACAAGTTCTTGATGAACCGTCCCCCTAAGTAATCCAATTTACAAAATTCCCACTACTTATGTTTACTACGCTATAATCACATTGCCTAATGTATACCCATTTACCCTTATCCTCGAGTGGCCTTCGGGCTTGGATAAGTGGTGATTCATACGTAAAAAAATATGCATGACATAAACTATTGTATTCCAATAGAAACTGTTTTTGATGACATTTGTCCCTTTCATTAACTGAGGTTGATATAAAATTGATTAAGAGATCTAGTATTAAATATTGAGATATAACGTTAAACTTTGCTGGAAATACAACAATTATTTATTTAAAAATATAAATGTATATATATATATATATATATATATATAATTATACATGCATACATACATACATACATACATACATACATATAAGAAATATATATATATATATATATATATATATATATATAAAGGTGAAACTGATCTATTTATCGAAGTTTCTCAAGTAATTCGATATTTGATTCTTACTAACTAATTTACTTTTTAATCCTTGCAGCATATTTTTTTACAAACAAGAAACCTTAATAAATAATACAGTTTCGTGTATATTTGTGCATTCACATGTTTAATTCACTGCAATAATGTTAAGGGGATATATCGATATTCATAGGAATTAAGTACCCCCGGTTGTACATGAATTATAATTATCATTCTGTTTTCCCTTCCCCCAAAAAACTTACATTACGAATAAATATTCAATTTGTTGGCAAAATTGAGAAACGGATTTCTTCCGGTAATCCAAGTCGATTTCAGAGATAAACTGAAACCTTAGGCAGAAGACAGAAACAAAATTGTTTTACACAAAAAATGTTTTTCGATTTGTTTTTTTTTTTTTCATCTTTCAACATTTTTTATATTTCTGTTTATTCCCATTTAGTTTCTTAGTTTTCTTCTTTTTTCTTTTGTAATTTCCTCCTCCTCCTCTCTTTTCCTTTGCTTCTTCTTTTTTCTTCTATTTTAGTTTCTTCATTTTCTTCGTCTCTCTTTATTTTTTTTCAGTATCACTTTCTCATGTTTCTCTTTTTTGCTTTTATTCTCTTCTTCTTTTCCTTCTTCTGCTCTTTTTTCTTTTTCTTCTTTTTCTTCAGTTTACCCCTTTATGCTTACTTCTTTTTTTCTCCTCGTCTTCGTTATCAATTTCTATCTTCCTTTCTTCTTTTTCTTTTCTCTTCTACTCTTTATTTTGATTTTTTAAAGTTTCTACTAGTTTTTCTTCATCATCATCTTCTATTTTATTAGACGCAACTGCAACATTTTGTATAAATATACTTAAAACAAAACATTTTATACTCGTACGTCTGTCAACTGACCTTTAGCTTATGAAGCATACAAACTTGAAATGATCATGAGAGATCTTATTCATCTATATTTTTCTGTAAAGATATCACGAACGGAAATTGGAACCGCCATTCAATGTTTTTACCCTTGAAATTAATTGGATTTAAACCGACGTTATTTTTTTTCTAAATAAAATCGATTCTTAAAATCCAAGCAAATTGTGTATCGTTTTATAATCCAATTCAGTATTTACTCCACAAAATGAAAACATTTGGGAGCCAATAACTTAAAGTTCTGATGGGATGGAAGCATTTGGAGAGTTCGGCTTCTTTCATTTTATAGTAGCCCTTAATTTCCCGAATTGATATTTTTACCTTCGAATATAATAAGATTAAAACAATGGTAGGAGAAATCGGGGATTTATAATGAAGAAAAGCAAATGTTATGATATGTGAACGAAGTGAAAATGGAAGGAAGAGGAAGTAGGAATGTAACGAGATATAAAGGAGTTAAGTAGAACAGTAAATACGTATTTTATCATAGATCAAAAGTCATTAGAACAGTAAATACGTATTTTATTATAGATCAAAAGTCATTAAAACAGTAAATACGTATTTTATCATAGGTCAAAAGTCATTAAAACAGTAAATACGTATTTTATCATAGATCAAAAGTCATTAGAACAGTAAATACGTATTTTATCATAGGTCAAAAGTCATTAGAACAGTAAATACGTATTTTATCATAGGTCAAAAGTCATTAAAATAGTAAATACGTATTTTATCATAGATCAAAAGTCATTAGAACAGTAAATACGTATTTTATCATAGATCAAAAGTCATTAGAACAGTAAATACGTATTTTATCATAGGTCAAAAGTCATTAAAACAGTAAATACGTATTTTATCATAGGTCAAAAGTCATTAAAACAGTAAATACGTATTTTATCATAGGTCAAAAGTCATTAAAATAGTAAATACGTATTTTATCATAGGTCAAAAGTCATTAAAACAGTAAATACGTATTTTATCATAGGTCAAATGTCATTAAAATAGTAAATACGTAATTTATCATAGGTCAAAAGTCATTAAAATAGTAAATACGTATTTTATCATAGGTCAAAAGTCATTAAAACAGTAAATACGTATTTTATCATAGGTCAAAAGTCATTAAAATAGTAAATACGTATTTTATCATAGGTCAAAAGTCATTAAAACAGTAAATACGTATTTTATCATAGGTCAAAAGTCATTAAAATAGTAAATACGTATTTTATCATAGGTCAAAAGTCATTAAAACAGTAAATACGTATTTTATGATAGATCAAAAGTCATTAAAATAGTAAATACGTATTTTATCATAGGTCAAAAGTCATTAAAACAGTAAATACGTATTTTATCATAGATCAAAAGTCATTAAAACAGTAAATACGTATTTTATCATAGATCAAAAGTCATTAAAACAGTAAATACGTATTTTATCATAGGTCAAAAGTCATTAAAATAGTAAATACGTATTTTATCATAGATCAAAAATCATTAAAACAGTAAATACGTATTTTATCATTGATCAAAAGTCATTAAAATAGTAAATACGTATTTTATCATAGGTCAAAAGTCATTAAAACAGTAAATACGTATTTTATCATAGATCAAAAGTCATTAAAACAGTAAATACGTATGTTATCATAGATCAAAAGTCATTAAAACAGTAAATACGTATTTTATCATAGGTCAAAAGTCATTAAAATAGTAAATACGTATTTTATCATAGATCAAAAGTCATTAAAATAGTAAATACGCATTATATCATAGATCAAGAGTCATTTAAATAGTAACTACGAATTATATCATAGATCAAAAGTCATTAAAACAGTAAATACGTATTTTATCATAGATCAAAAGTCATCAGAATGGTAAATACGTATTTTATCAAAGATTAAGAGTCATTAAAATGGTAGATACGTATTCTATCATAGATCAAGTCATTAAAATAGTAAATACGTATTTTATCATAGATAAAGTCATTAAAGTAGTAAATACGTATTTTATCATAGATCAAATCATTAAAATAGTAAATACGTATTTTATCATAGATCAAGTCATTAAAATAGTAAATACGTATTTTATCATAGATAAAGTCATTAAAATAGTAAATACGTATTTTATCATAGATCAAGTCATTAAAATGGTAAATAGTATTTTATCATAGATCAAATCATTAAAATAGTAAATACGTATTTTATCATAGATCAAGTCATTAAAATGGTAAATAGTATTTTATCATAGATCAAATCATTAAAATAGTAAATACGTATTTTATCATAGATAAAGTCATTAAAATAGTAAATACGTATTTTATCATAGATCAAGTCATTAAAATGGTAAATAGTATTTTATCATAGATCAAATCATTAAAATAGTAAATACGTATTTTATCATAGATAAAGTCATTAAAATAGTAAATACGTATTTTATCATATATCAAGTCATTAAAATGGTAAATAGTATTTTATCATAGATCAAATCATTAAAATAGTAAATACGTATTTTATCATAGATAAAGTCATTAAAATAGTAAATACGTATTTTATCATAGATCAAGTCATTAAAATGGTAAATAGTATTTTATTATAGATCAAATCATTAAAATAGTAAATACGTATTTTATCATAGATAAAGTCATTAAAATAGTAAATACGTATTTTATCATAGATCAAATCATTAAAATAGTAAATACGTATTTTATCATAGATAAAGTCATTAAAATAGTAAATACGTATTTTATCATAGATAAAGTCATTAAAATAGTAAATACGTATTTTATCATAGATCAAATCATTAAAATAGTAAAAACATATAATATCCTTGATCAGAAGTCAGTGGATGATAAGGAAACTTGCACACACAAATTCCAGTTTTGCAGATAACAAAAGCAAAAAATAACGTGTAGGACTTTGATGTAGATATTAACCTCTGATGAAACAAAGAAAGTACCAGGTAAAACTTGTACACATATATTGACCTTTGATGGTACAAAAAAAATAATTTGTCAATAAAAGCAAAAATGTCCGATATGTCCGACGACTATTGACATGCAAAATAATTGTTTAATAAAACAGTTTTGTTATGAAACCGTCTTTGTGTTTGATTGTCAAACGGATGGAACAAGCTAGAGTGTATACATTTATTATTAGCACGTATATTTGTTGAAGTGCATCAAATATGATTATACATACGTGACAGTGATACACAGATAAATCGTTACAGAGAGAACAGACTATACAGCATTGGTAACCTTTTCGGGAAAGAGACATATGAAGTGTCTCCATGAAGGCGATAGTATTAAACAGCGTTCTCGGACCCAAACTGTTCTCTCAAAACCAATGTCTGTTTAAAGTTTTCTTTTAAATAATGAATTTAATTCGTTAACGCTGTTAATGATAGTGGCGATTGGGCAGAATTTAAACATTTAAGAAGACAGCGCTAGAAGAATTGGTTTTCATTGCGGTATTGTGTTCCATAGACGGACTGTTCTAGAAAAGACACATTGCTCATGTAAGTTTATTCTAATTTAGATAATTGGCAGTGGTTGTAACTAGAAGGGCTTTAGTTGTGAATGTTTTACAGGGCGGGATCATAGAGTGAAGGTCGGTAATTGATGAAATTATTAACAGAGTTAGACACAAGGTCAGTTTTTAATATGGGGAAAATCTAGCTCCCCTCAATTTTTTTTTCTTGGGGAAGAGTAATTTTTAAATTTCTTTTTCGGATTTCGTTAATAATAAAATCAAATTCCCCTTTCAACAGATGTGCATTTTCTATCAGTAAGGACAAAAATAAATATTGCCTCACTGTAATATGGCTTCTGATTAAAGTTAAGATTATCTGATTTTTTTCACTTCCGGTTTCTACTCTGCATACGGGACGAGAGTGAAAAGCAAAATATGATTTTTTCTGATTAATGATTTTCTTTCTAATTACTATTTCATTGTGAACAAGGCACAGTGTAACTTGGTTGTAGGGGGGCTACTATTTGGGACACAATTTGCAGGGACACCATGCAGGGAGTTGAGCAGCAAAATGTCTGTTCACAATACACTTGAACTTCTACATGTCACGTGAGGTAAAACGCCCTCCCTTTTCCCATCTTACGAGTGGTTTCCTTGTCCGCTTCGCCGTATCTAATTATTCAAACAAATGAAGAGCAGAAACCGGACGTCTAAAAAGCAGACAACCTTTATCATAACCGGGTTGCTCATTCATTGACAAAAGACAGCAAAGATGAATTACAGACGAGAATAGATACTACATCTTTTCTAACCCAAAAGCCAAGAGGTTATTTTTGCTTCCAGCATAGTCGCTATGCAGTTTTTTTTGGGGGGAGGGGGGGTAAGAGTAATTTTTAAGTTTCTTTGTTCGGATTTCGTTAATTATAAAATCAAATTCCCCTTTCAACAGATATGTATTTTCCATCATTACTTCTTCGATATTATCAACACACGACACGATAAAACGAAACAATAAAAAATGACGAAGAAAATTAAAATAAAGTCAAATAAACAAACGCAATAAAAGAGGACATTTTTAATGACAAGATACAGAAACAAATATACATAAACCTTTTCTGATAATTTGCTAAATCTGTTTTCTGATATACGCAATAAAAATTGTTGCTGTCGCATATCGTCTTTATTCTTGATATCATCTTGATTATCAGAGGCATCACGATTTTGATGGTGATTGGTTTGATTAAGAAGAGATAAGAAATAAAATATTAAGTTTTCATGGCCGTGTGGTGTGTTCGTTTCTAATCTTCGTGTACAAGTTACTAGATGGAACGATAAAACTGTGGCACTAGAAAAAATAATATGATTCCATTTCCGTTTGATGAAAACCAGTTTTCTTTATTGTTTCAGGTCATTAACAAGTTTGGCCAATTGTGTACAAATCATGTCTGAGAGTAATACAATGTTCAATGAGCGAGATCAGAAATACGCCGCTGTACAACTCCTGCACTTTACCGATCCAAGTTATGACAACATGGCCATTGCCAGTACCCTCAAAATGCATCGCAGGATTGCCCTGAATGAGAAGAACGTTCTAAGGGTAATGAAAACAAAGTTCCCGGCCACGGTTATAGTCTTTGGCGTGGTTTCAAGTAAGGGCCACATCATGCCACCTCACATCTTCGAAGTCGGCTTGAAAGTCAACATCAAAGTGTACCTGGGTATGCCGAAGAGTGTGATGATCCCCTGGTGCAATCAGGTGACCACTGGCAGATCCTGGATGTGAGAGCAGGACTCGACGTCGGCACACAGGTCCAAAGAGATCGAAACTTGGCTTTAGAAGGAGTGTTACGAGCTTGTACCCTTCTCTCACTGGCATTCCTTCTTCCCCGTTGGACTACTTCGTTTGGTCATACGTAGAGAACATCACCAGCATAACCTCCACAACGCCAAACCCAGCCTTATCACCGTTTTACCGAGCTCCTGTCGCGCTTGTAGAAAAGGCATGCTCCCAGTTCCAGACCCGCATTGCGGCTATGATTAAGACTGAAGGCGGCTACATTGAATAGATGTCAGCTTTACTACATAATTAAGTTACCTGAATTTATTTGTTAAATAAAAGTTTAAAAATAAAGCTGTTGTATTGTTTTCTTTAGGGCGACAACTTAATAGTTTCATCCTGTACTTCTCCAAAATTTAAAAACTAGTCAAAGATAAGTGTTCGGTGGATAGATTCCGACCCAATAAAAGACAATTCGTTTATGTTTCGACGGAAACATCGCTCATAGAATGAGAGGACTAAAGGACAAAATAAGGCAAGCGAGAGTTAGAAAGTGATCGAAAATAAACTTTATGCGCACAGTTACAAATATAAATATTTAAATAGTAAAAAATGGTTACACACTTTTGGAAGACACTTATTTTTAAAGTAAAATTTAAATGGTAATTTGAAAACATTGAAGTGTCGAATATAATGATAAAATCATTTTTATTTACTTATTTTTTTTTTTTTTTGTAACTCTGATATTTCGCTAATACATAGCCTCATCAGGGTCGAAAGTCCGGTTCGTGAATTTATTTTTATTTTTCTTCATTTTGATGTTATGGCGAAGAGAATAGAATTTACGTGCCGTTCCGGTGTTTTCAAGTGTATAATGCTCCAGTTTCGAGCGGGATTTAAAGTAAAAAAATGGTCGCACACTTTAAAAATAAGTGTCTTCAAAAAGTGTGTGACCATTTTTTACTTTAAATCCCGCTCTAAACTGGTGCATTATACACTTGAAACCAACGGAACGGCACGTAAATTCTCTTCTCTTCGCCATACCACCAAAATGAAGAAAAAGAAATTCACGAACCGGACTTTCGACCCTGATGAGGCTATGTATTAGCGAAATATCGGACTTACAAAAAAAAAACTCAGTAAATAAAAATAATTTTATCATTATATTCGACACTTCAAAGTTTTCAAATTACCATTTAAATTTTATATTTAAATAGATTGTGTCTTATTAGTAAACGTATTACGAATTGACATATGATAGTCGAAACAGCAGTTAGTTTAAAGGGAGGTAACTTCTTTCCATTACAGTTATTGCTACTAATTATATTTTTGACTTTAGGAATTCCAACTTTAAATTGTTTTCGATCGAAAGTGAAGCTTGAAATGTACAAAACACACGATAGACTATGCGAGTGTGTTTACGTGCTTTCGTTTTTCACGGAAGTACTTCTGATTGTATAAGCACAACAACTTCCGTTGAATAAACTCTCGAATGGATGTTTATTTTTACAGCTATCATGGGAACTGATATTGGAGAATCGTAATATTAAGGGCAGATCAAGGGCACCTGATGTTCTGAAACATCATCTACTTGCGTCAAACACAAGGGAGATAAGGAGAAAGTTTTTGTTTGTACGATTCTTCTTCCCCCCAGTACTTGTCAGTTTTCCTCCTGATCATCGGTTGTGTTGTTAGCTGCTTTCATCACCTCCCGCGCGGAAGAAAAACATGGCTGCCACATCGCAAATCGACAATTTTGAAATGGCAAAGAACAATAGCAATGGCGTTGACCGAAAACAGATATTTTCTTGCGTCGCATTTAGATTTGCCCTCACACTCTATGGGGGATGGGGCTCTGTCTGTCTATCTATCAAGCTTCTGTTTGAAATAACATTACCGTCGTTAAACCCGCGAACTAGATGGATATATTATATTTCAGGCGCGTTCAGGAATCGCCATTAGATGATTTATATGTCTGTTGGTCGGTTACGCTGGTCAGAACAAGCATGTTCGTCTGTCTGTCACGATTAAGTTTCAAATAGCATTCGTATGCAAGTTTGAAAACGCATTTCCGTTAGTCTGTCACGATAATTTTTAGACAGCTTCTTTGTCTGTTGAATTTAAGATTGAAATAGTATTTATTAACCTGACGAGTTTAAGTTTTAAATAATATTTTCATTGGTCGCAAATGTTTTAAATATAATCTTCGTTGGTCTACCAATTTGAAGCTTAAAATAGCATTTACATTAGACTGTCATGCTTAAGTTTGAAATAATATTTTCATTGGTCTGTCATACTTACGCTTAAAATATAATTTTCGTCGACGTGTTATGATTAAGTTTTAAATAAAATTTTCCTTTGTCATGGTTTATTTTTAAATAATATTTTTATCGATTTTTGATGCTCAAGTTTAAAATATCATTTTCGACGGTATCTGCTAAAGTTTGAAATAGGATGTTGTCACGCTTATGTTTTAAATATAGTTTTTTTATCGCTAAACGCGTAGATTGAATAGACTTGCATCAAGAAGTGTATGCATAGTTGTTATCTTCCGGTATTATTTCATACCGTTTGTTTGCGTTGGCTAAGAATTCCGGTGTCTTTGAGAGATAAAAAACGCTGTTAGTAAAATAGATGGCACAAGTTATTTGAGAAGAAACATTATGCGACTGTAACAGGGAGACATATCAAAGAGACAAACACAAACAAGTATAATTCTTTTCAGGAGTACAGAAATTTTGAAATCAATCCCAAGTACAGAAAAATACAATTTGTCGTTTTTATCCATGCACAGAAGACATTTATAAGATGGGCAACGTTATAAGTAATAATTCGAAGTTAATTATTTTGTTTGGTATTTTTTCTTTTAACAATGAATCATCTAATAATGCTGGCGATGTAAGTTGAGGGCAAGTAAATGTATTCTGATTGACGAGCGGCGTTTAAGGGGTAATGCTTCCTTTTATTTTATTTCACCTGAATGGATCAGAGCGGCAGTGCAATATCATTGCTATGATGACTGAACTTGTGCATTCGTGACCTGAACGTTTCATCATTCTGTTGCAGATCGTGACGGTGTGCGGTTCTAAGAAAGCAACCTCTGTCGTAGACGTGTATGCGAAGCAGAGACGCGTTATTGACTTCCTGGATAGGGTACACTGAGAATGATAGTGACTATGTAAAAAAATAAATAATGGAGCACAAAATGTCGTTCGTTTTAATGGTACTAATTCAGTCTTCGTAGCTCTTCAACTTTTGATGTAAAATTGGGAGGCTTTATGTTTAAAATGACTCTCGTATATATTAGATATCATGGTCACTTCGCTATCGCGTCGCAATTTCGTTTTATAATATACTTGAAAGAAAACTTATATTTTTCCTTCATTTTGTTACGATTACCGCGAGAGATTTTGACCTTTGAAAAAGGTGTATAACACCGAAAGTATGAGATAAATGATTTCATTCATTTAATAAAATTATTTAAATAATTCAATTAAAAAAAACATAATATTTGCTTTTATAAAATTTTCAATTTTGACTTTCTCGTCTTTGTTTATATTAATAACTATACAGCTACACTGTATTATTTTGGTGGAAATTTATTTATCCATTAAATATGATCGCAAACTAAAAAAGATAATAGATATTAATTTCCCTGAGTGGTCGTAAATAGCCAGCATTTCTGAACTTTATTCATTCATAAACTTTGAAATTTTAAGATTGAAATAGTATTAGCCTGTCAAGTTTACCTTAAAAATAACATTTTCATGGTCTGTCAGGCTGATATTTTCGTTGGTCTTGGTCGATTAAGTTTTAAATTGCATTTTTCTTTGTTAAGTATTAGATTTAAATAGTGTTTTAATGATTCTGTCAAGTTGAAGTTTAAAATAGCATTTTCATTAGTCTGTCATGGTTAAACTTGAAAAAAATATATTCGTTGGTCTGTCATACTTATGTTTAAAATATAATTTTCGTTGACGTATTATGATTAAGTTTTAAATAACATTTTCCTTTTTGGCGGTTTATTTTTGCATAACACTTTTATCGGCCTAATCTGTTCAAGTTTGAAATAGCCGACGAAATTAAACAATACCCTAAACAGTAATATTTGTTATATAAAAATTAAAAATCAAACAACCAATTTTCTGGCCCAAAACCGATCACATCGATTTTCCCAAATCTCAGTACCCTGTAAATCAAATTTCGAGTCTGTAGACTATAAATTGACAGAGTTATTGAGTAGGGAATGTACACAGATACACAGACACGTTCACTTTTACAGATATACTAGCATGGGTGTCCGACATGGCCCGGGTATTTGGAGGTGTATGCTTAGCAAAAAACAAACAAACAAAAAAAAAAACGCTAAATTTTTAAAACTTTGACCCCTATTATGACCCCTTAACATTTATTGTTTTGGGCCCAAATCAAGTTATTAAGTTAGATCCATGTCCATGGAACCTATATCTAACATTTCAAGTGTTTAGACCAAAAATTATCGGAGGAGTTTGGTAGTATTCTCAAAGGTCAAATCGTTTAACTTTGACTCCTTAACAGCCAAATTTATGGCCAAAAACGGATTACAAAGATTTTCCCAAATCCCAGTACCTGTATATCAAATTTACAGAATAAAAATTTACAGAGTTATTGCGTAGAAAATATTCACACACACAGACATGTTTACTTTTATAGATGCAACAAAAATATATACGTACTAGCATTTCAGCCCGGCGTTGCCCGGGTGTTTGGATGTATATGTTGAGCAAAAAAACAAAACAAAACAAAAAGTGTTAATAGGAAGGCAGGATTGAACCCATACCGCGAAGGAGGAAAAGAACGGGAAAGAAACCTGATCTATGCTGTTACGACCACCACCAAACAGGAATCGACATTTTTAAAAATTAAGGCTAGACAATCGAAAAAAGAGGATGACTTTCAAAAATATCGGCGAAAAAGCCCCCCCCCCTCCTGTAGAAAAGTTCCCAGTATAAGGTGAAGATATTAATGTTTTTAGCCAATTTTTCGATATTTGTCGTCTGACATGTCGGACTTAAAAACGGGACTGATCTGGGTAAAATCCGTCCCGTCTGTTGAAAGTTTTAGACAGACATGCAAACATACATACATAAATACATACATTTATATATTGGTAACTAAAATTTTTCGACTCAAACCAACTAAAAAGCTTGCTCTATCTCTGAATACCTTTTTCGTAAAATTTTAAATGTTTAGACGAGAAATTGTCTGAGTAATTTGGTAGAGACCACAGAGCTCAATATTTTAAAATGTGACGCCTATTATTACCCCTTAACATTTATTGTTTTGGGCTTAAATCAAGTTATTAAGTTAGATACATGTCCAAGGAACCTATATCTAAAATTTCAAGTGTTTGGACAGCAAATTGTCGAAGGAGTTTGGTAGAGTTCTCAAAAGTCAAATCGGTGAAATTTCACCCCTTAACAGCCAAATTGCTGGTCGAAAAACAATCACATCGATTTTCCCAAATCTCAGTACCCTGTATCAAATTTCGAGTCTGTAGACTAAAAATTGATAGAGTTATTGCGTAGGGAAATGTACACACACAGACACACAGACACACAGATACACAGACAGAGAGACAGACACTTCTACTTATATATATATATATATATATATATATATATATATATATATATATATATGAGTATAAATCAAAAGTATTAATAAATGTCTCATAGACTTTTTTTTTCGAAGTATGTCGCTATATTTTGTTTTTCATCTTTCGCTAAGATACCGATAGGAGACTGTGTAATGTAATTTGTGCTGACGGGAGAATGGAGTTTAGTAATAATAAAAACGGTTGATACGTGCAAGGCCGTTTGCGCCCAGTGTGTGAGGAGTGTTCAGTTTTGAGATAAGGGCAGCGTTAGAAAGGGGAAAATAGTTACGATAGGCATTTTGAAATGTTTTGTCTTGATTGGAACTTGACAATATTTAGGACAGATTTATACGGCTTCCAAAATTTAAAACGTTTTAACGTTGATTTCATAGCGTATTATTTGTGTGTTGCTGACTAAAATTTCCCTTACTTCAGAGGGGACCAGTTATGTTTTTTTCTGTAAATGTTGTAATATAGCACTAGATTTTACATTATGTATGGTAAGGCAACGGGATAGCCTAGTCGTTGTGTAATCAGCGTAATCAATATAACTATTGTTTTTTTTTGTTATTATAGGAGTTACACACTTCCAGCCGGCATCAATCCCAGTACAAGTAACGTATTCTACGGCAACCAGATACAACCAGGATTTAAATTTAAAGAAAAAGACCATAAAAATATTATTCATAGATACGTTTTCCCCATCGACAAAAATTACATTAAACTTATATATTATAAATATTTAAAACACAAAACCTAGTTGTACAAAACAATGCCTCTCCTATCCTCTAACCACTAGAACGAACCAACGACATCTACAAGTTCAAATTTGATTTTCTGTGACGTTTAAGTTTTAAATAATTTTTGACTTATCTGTAAAAAAAATAACATTTTTATCATGAATGAGTGATTGTATGGACAAACGTCAAGCGTGCTTGTTTATATGTTCTTTTTTATTCTTTCGAGCATTCATCTTACTTGTAAGTTGTTTTAAAAAATCGGAAATGTCATATAGTATGTTGTAAAATTTCAGGTAAAAATGATATCAATCATAATCTCATCTTCACTTAATGTTCCGTGTCCGTCAATCTCGGCATATTTCCAGTTTGTAGTTTTATCAGTGTTTACGAAATTTGCAATCGAAAAGTCTACTTGATTGATTGATTTTTTTTTTGCACCGGAATATTTTCTTGTTATTCCCTATTTCTTATTTGTGATTATTTATTTTTATTTTCATTTTTGTCGGTGAGATTCCGCAAGCATTACTATGAATATTTAATGACTTAATAAGGAAAAACAAACTTAAAACAAAGTAAAAATTGACGTACACACAAACGGACATGCTTAAGATACGTCCATTAAATCTACATATTTCAGCGATTAGAAGAATGACCGACGGTCGCTTCCTCTTATAAATAACCTTTGATCCAGCTAAATTCAGATTCATTTGGGCGATCAAAACGCCATTTCGAATGGAAAGATGGACAGAATGAGGAATATGGATTGACCGATAAGAAACTCTATAGAAATGCGATAGGTTATGGGAAGGAAATTGAAAAAAAAAACGAAGAAACCTCAAGAACAAACACACACGCACACGCACATGCACACACGCACACAAACACGCACACACACGCACGCACATATATATACGCATTAATACATATGTATATATATTATCCATATAATATATATTTTATTTACCCCCACTTCCATGTACAGTGTTTCTTTGCCGTTTCTCTCCTCTCTAGTAAAATTGGATAAAATCTTTTTTATACAAAGAATTTAATATCCTTAAGCTTGATCTCAATGAATACGCAGTATCTCTAAAAAGCGACAATGCGGAAACATGTTTGCACGTGTGTAGCCAATAATGTTTGTATTAATAAACATTTTAATCATACTCTGTTCATTCATCGAACACTTTTTGATAAACGCAAGTGTTTCAGTGGATCCAGGAAACTAATACTATACATTCATTATATATATATATATATATATATATATATATATATATGTATGTATATATGTATGTAGCTTAATCGCCATATATATTTTATAAATTACTAACTAGCTCTACGTACGTATTGAGCACTTTTGAAGTAAATACTTAAAGTTTACACATAAATCTATACTTTCATATATCAATTTTATGTGAGTAAATTAAGTAGTTATATATATATATATATATGTGTATGTGTGTGTATGTGTATATATATATATATATATATATATATATATATATATATATATATACAGATATATTGTTTGGTATAAAATTTGCTCTGATTTAAATTACCCAATGCAGCCGCTCAAAATGAAACGGGTACTTGTAATTTCAGAGTCAACTTAATTAAGCAACATATTGCCATTTCCCAAGATGTCATTAACCACCACACTTCTTAATTTAGCAACTAGAAAATAAACTCATGTATATTTTCACCGTAGAAAACAGAACAAAAAATACTTACGGATGCTGCATACAACAATTTAAAAGAAACACAAGAAGGATCATACAAAAAAGCAGAAAAAATTGAAAAAACGATGAACTAAACGGAGACACTCCATGTTATAAAAAACGTAATTGTTGTTGTTTCAAGTTATGCAACCTACCATTTAGTTTATGTGACTCGATTTTCTCTTTAACACTTAGTTTATGTGACTCCATTTTCTCTTAGTGATCGTCAGGAGCTAATTAAAGTCCACCTTTCTAGTTTATCCAATCGGCAAATCGGCCGCAGATTGAAATGTGGTGAGAAAACCGTACGAATGACTGCGCAGAAGCACCAAAACACCGACGTGATGCCCCTAAATCTTGTCGTCTTTGAATGACTTCTTATAGGGAAGAAAATGCTATCAAGATCCGTAGCCTTAGAAACAAATTTGAAATGGCGCCCCAAATTTACCAACAGTGTAATCTTGCTAAAAAGTGTTCTCTTTCTACAGATTGAATGGATTTAATTTGCGAGTCTGTGTTTATAGACGCAAGCCAATGATTTCTGTAAAGAACAGAAAGCACTGTCTGGACTTCGTCAGATACAATGAAGATCATGATTTTTCATATTAGTCGATATTGATTTTTAGCGACGAAAGTAAGTTCAATAGGCTAGGCAGTGATGGTAGCCAGTACGTACATCAAAGGAAGTACGAGGAATTTAATTCTAGGTGTACAGTTTCAATGCTGCAAGGTGGTAGAGGTTGAGTTTTGGTTTGGGGCGTTATTAGTGCCAATGGTCAGGGTCCATAGTTCACTTGTAAGAACGTATTTATTAGACTAAGTACATTAGTATGTCGACTGAGCATTTTCTACTCTACTTTGACCGAAATTTGGATAATGCTCCCATTAACAAAACTGGCAATGTCAAGAGCTTCCTTGAATAACATGATATTCCGAGTTTGAATGGGCCTGCACAATCTCCAGACCTTAATTCCATCGAAAACGAATGGCATTAAACCAAGAAACAGTTATGCAATGATAAAATTTCAAATCTGGAAGACCTTTGGACAAAAATAAAAAAGAAGTAGGGCGCCTTTTTACTTCAGTTTTGCCACAGACTAATTCAAAGAATGCCCCAAACTAGGAAACTTCAATTAAAAGTCAACTATGAACATGTAAAATTATAGAGGAATAAAAGGCGAATAAAATGAGGTATAGGTTGTTTAAACAGATAGATTAAATTTAGCTTAAATTTGAGGTTTATGAAAAAATGACAAGAGCGGATTTTCTATTTGACGTCACTTTTTATATAATTTTTAGAATTTGATAGATGGTAGAATTATTTCCACAGTCAAACAACGTCACGGCCCACAAGAGTCATGACAGCAAACAAACCAGAAGTCCAAGAGTCGAGTTTCGTCCTTATTTGGGATAATCAGTTCAAGACATCCGAAATCTTGTGACCTGTTACATTGTTTGACTGAAAATAATTGTATATATATATATATATATATATATATATATATATATATATATATATATATATATATATATATATATATATATTAGTGATGGGATGATTCCAATATTTTTCACAATTTGGATACAATTACCGATTCCGTACTAAATCCCCGATTCCGACACAAGTACCGATACAAGTACCGATTTCGATTCCGATTCTTTATAAATTTCTAAATATTTAACTATATAAGTTGTATTTTTTCTCTGACACATGTTATATGTGCAAATATTTTCCTAAACATAAAAATATACTTTTGAGGGACGATCTATCGATTTTAGTTTCATTGGCCGTTTAAAAGCAATAAATATTTATTATTTCATTATTATAACCAGCAATAAAAGATGTAGCTTGAAACAAAAAAAAAAAAAAAAGAAGACAATTAAAAGAATCGTTTTGGCATGGGAAAATCGATACAAATTTTGCCGATTCCGATACCGATACCGATTCCGATACCCACAAATATTCCGATATTTCCGATTTCCGATTCCGATTCCAATAAATCGTCCCAACACTAATATATATATATATATATATATATATATATATATAATGCGTATGTTGTACGTTTTAAACCAAATTTCAAGGTTTTACAAACTCAACAAACATTTATTTCTTTAAACGTTATTAACAGGAGAAAGGTTACCAGTAAAAAACAGCGCTTTTTTTCTTCAACGCTGATATTTTATGTACGGGAGATTAAACTTGGCGCGCGTGGTTTAACTAGTTATGATTGTGTTCTCCGTTAATAACAACATATAACGGAACAAAATATACCGAAGAAGGTGTATTCTGTCATAATTAATAATAATTCCAAGCAAATAAATGTTTGTTTATTTTACAAAACCTTTGCGTTGTAATTTCAAATGTAAATCATAAGTATTTTATTTTAAAGTTAAATAACGCTTATGTCATAGAGAACACAAGCACAACTATATATATATATATATATATATATATATATATATATATATATATATATATATATATATATATATATATATATATATATTGTTATAGATCTGTTCCTAGTCTAGGGGTATCGGAACATCGCAAACATATCAATGAAAAATAAAAGAGTAAAAAAATAAAAGAGTTAAAAAAGAAGATAATTTGAAAAGAAAACAAATGTTTATTAACAAAGAAAAAGGGAAACAAAATCAAAAATCGTAAAGAAAAACGAATGTCTAATAAGTTGTTTATAATCGATATTGTAAGGGAAGTAACTCTGTTTTCTAGTTATTTCAATCTTTATAGAAGCAAATGGTTTTTAGTAATGTTTGTTTTTGATCTTTTTAGACATAAATGCTTTTTGGTCAAATATAATTCAGAAAAATCTATATTTACCCGTTTTTGATGAAAGAGATTTTTCTCTGTATCTTGTTGGGTTCATCTGTTATTTTAATGACTCCAGTTTTCTTGTGTTTTCCTTCGTTAAAATAGGTGGTCGCCTCTCATTGCTTCCCAACGTCGTGTTATAACTGAGTTAAACATAACGATCGTTCGCTATTTATAGCTATCGCTAGAGAAGTTTAGGGAACAAACGGTTTAGAATGTTTTTTGTTCCATGTTTTGAAAATCTCTAGAGACACTAATTTGAACGTTTTACGTTCAAATTCTTAAGTAATACTTTTTATATTATTTTATGTATAATCTTTTATTGTTATTTCATTTTAATTAAGTAATTTATTATTTTTATTATTATATAATATTTTAAGTATCTTTTGTGTAATAAATCAATTTATTCATATTATATGGGAAAAAAATATATCATCCCATGACAATATATATATATATATATATATATATGCTTTTAATTTATATATATATATAGATATATATATATGCTTTTAATTTATATATATATATATATATATATATATATATATATATATATATATATATATAAATTAAAAGCACCCAAAAAAATAAATGTTAAAATTTCGATAGTATTTTTTGCGGTTAATAGTGGCCGAATGGACTGGGTCCTTGCTAATGAAGCCAGAGATGATTTCTGTTGCCGGGTTCGGATCTATCAACCGGTGTTAATCGTGACACCTTGCACTGATGATTTCCGAAAGTATAAAACCCTAGTGTCTCTCGGTATTTTATAATTATTTTAGTAAATAATTATATATATATATATATATATATATATATATATATATATATATATATATATATATATATATATAGTTATCCACATACAGTACTGTTTCGCTTGCAAAAATCCAAGACAATAAGGAGAAATATAACATATTTATATTTTTTTCAAATATTACAATTGTTTCGACATCAACCAGACAATTTTAAATTTTATGATTTTTAAAAAATTTTCGTAGTAAACATCTCATCAGATAAGTCGAAAAAGTGCAGGGTCAGTGCGTATCTTAACACTTTTTCATTCTGTTATTAACTATAGCAAGCAGTGTGTACTGTCGCATCGTGCTTTTAATGAATCTACAACCGATGGTGGAGAAAATTTTTATAGGTCCCTATTTTCGTATATCTGTTCTTAATTACGGCGAGAATTGTTAAATCTGGACTATTCTGAATTAATGAGGTCTATTGTTTATTAATTTAATTTATTATTGTTGGTTTTTATTTGTTGCTCAATCTAAAGTAGTTCGGTTGGATTTTAGCGTTTAATCTAAATTCAAAATTTCTTATAGAAAGTTTCGTATTTTGTGTTTTTTTTTCGATGTTACATATCGATTTTAATTTTGACCTGAGATGTACTGCAATGTGATCTTTTCTGTATATTAAAATAAATAAGATAAGATCAAATAAAATAAAATAAATATATATTTCCTAATAATATCTTAGGATGCTAACGACTAGCATTCATTATTTTCAAACTTTTATTTACACTTCGACATAATAATTTATAAAATCCCTCTCAAGGGGATAACTCTAAATTGCTAATTTAATTTATTCAAATAATAAAAATTTACGTATTTTAATCTCAAAGATTTACACTTAAATGTATTAAAAGTCATCCCAAGTTGTTAGTTATCTCAACTGGTTTTATATTTTACTTGATTTTGAATATTAGGCGTTTTTTTTTCAGATTCTAAATTAACTATTTTTTTTTAATTATGCGATATTTTGTTTGTATTTTCCTTAAATTTTTAGTTCCTTGCTGCTGGGTTGTTACTTAGAATTTATTTCGAAGGATTATTATGGGCGAAATGTTCTTTTCATACTAGTTACATTAAGAATTAGGAATTTTATAGAGTATTTGCTGTTTTCAGTGTTTATCTCCGAAACTCCAAGTGAACCTAGTAGGAAACTGTGAATTGCTAGTTTTTCTTGTTTCTTAGACTTCATAGGTTTTATGTTTTTCATATTTGTCTGCAATTATTTTTCTTATTCACCATTGGTTTTTACAAGACCAATAAAGGATAACACCACATCTATCCTATGAATAATAACTAATTTTTTTTCTACTTAATTGTTGATATTACCAGGGTTGGAGCTATTATTATTATTATTATTATTATTATTATTATTATTATTATTATTATTATTATTATTATTATTATTTTATTATTATTATTATTATTATTATCATTATTTTATTATTATTATTATTATTATTTTATCATTATTATTATTATTATTATTTTATTATTATTATTATTATTATTTTATTATTATTATTATTATTATTATTATTTTATTATTATTATTATTATTATTTTATTATTATTATTTTATTATTATTATTATTATTATTTTATTATTATTATTATTATTTTATTATTATTATTATTTTATTATTATTATTATTATTATTATTATTATGTTTATTATTTTATTATTATTATTATTTTATTATTATTATTTTATTATTATTATTTTATTATTATTATTATTTTATTATTATTATTATTTTATTATTATTATTATTATTTTATTATTATTATTATTTTATTATTATTATTATTATTATTATTATTATTCCGGTTTAAGTATTTACTATCCCTCCTACTCTGTGTAATCGTTACTTCGCTCTTCTTGTTTTCAATGTTAAATATGCATGTGCTCCCTATATTTTAGAGAATTGTCTAGTGATGATACCTATTTTGAGTTTATTCTACTCAAGTTTAAGTCTCAAGAGTAAGAATTTATTTCCGTGAAGACAACTTTGTATGGCATTCAATTTTTTGTTTAAAATGTCCTCTTTGGAGTGCACTATGTATTAAGCTTCAAGTAAGCATAGGTTGCATCTTTTGCATCACAGTTGTGTTCTTTTTGTTTTTAATATTTTTTTAGTTCTATTCTCATATACATTATTGTTTCTACCATGATGCTATGTGGTTTCTGTATCTGTTCTTGAACGTGTAATCGATACCCACCCAAGTATACTTTTCTATTGTTATCTACCTTAACCTCACATTTTGTATACAACTTCAGAAATCAAGCAATTAGCCCCCAATGGGCATTCATTGAGTACCCTATAATTGCATTTTCTCCCTGAATCTATTTCACCTGCTTCATTTCTATTTCTATTTAGTATTGTGTTGATTTTACTATTGTTAGCACCTATTATAATGCTTGCAAGGTTTACTGCGGTCGAGAATGATAGCTTGACTGTGCTCTTGTTTATTATTTTATATCTGTTTTCAGGTGGAAAGTTTTTCTCGATTATTTTTATAGAATTTCATAGGGATAATGTTTAGGATATACTCACTGTACAGGGTGTGTGTGAACCAGATGTTTCTTTCGTCTATTTTTCTTATTTTTAACCTTATTTATACTCCTATGCTTTTCCGCATTAATACTGACTTCTTTTTTGTCCTTATTAATATTTTAAGCCCCTTTTCCTTCTTAGCGTTACTTCTTTTCTTCATTGCCATGCTATATGAAAGTGTATGGTTTATCCTATTTTTTATCATTAATCTCCTCTATGAATTTTATTTCCCTTGTAACCAGATCTCATTAGGGCTTCATTATAATAGTTTTTATTTTTGTTAAATAGATTTTCATTTTGGGATAACCCGGATATTAGTTTAGATATACTAGAAATATCGCATTTTTATACATTTGAGATGGTTAGAATTATAATCAATGTAAAATAATCGATGTTTGTTTGTGGTATGGTTCGTAAGAGTTATCATTATGATTTAGGGTTATGTCTAAGAAGTCAACCTTCTTACAGTTACTATCTATAGTTATTTCTCAATTATGTTCGTTAAAGAATGCTTTGATATTTATCCTCATTTTTTTTCTGTAATCCTATCGCTTGAGTTAAGTAGATATAAAGCATCATCACTATATAAGCCCCCATTTAAACCCGGTACCTACTTATGAATCTCCTTCAATGAATATAGCCTTACCAGGTCAGTCACCTACGCAGATTTCGGAGACCCCATCGTTACATCTAAACGGTTCTCCCTATCATTCCTTGTGCGTAATTCATCCTTATATCTAATTAGGGTTTTCCTAACTAGTTTAATGATCTTAATTTCTATTTTTATATGTCTGTTTTTTTTCCGCTAGTTTCAGTGTTTTCTCAAATAGTTCAGGAGTTATTGAAGGATAATGCGAGTCGATATCAAACATAATAAATTTACTACTTTTGTTTTTATGGGTTTTTGGAATCACTTTATTATCTCCCCAGATGAAATCCATAGTTTATGTTTATTCCTTGACTTAAGGGGTGGAATAATTCTGTCCAGTATTTTTTTGCTTATATTGCTTAAATCTGAAATGCATGGTGCTATTAGTCTAATATTCGGTTTATTGTTCAAGTCCGGTTTGTGATCCTTCAAAAAAAATTTGGTGTTGAGAGGGGTATAAACCTCTAGTTTATCCTGAATATTCATTTTCCCACACAGTTTAAATGCTTGTACGTTTATGTTATATAGATCTACATCATTTTCCTTTTAATAATTCTTGTTTAGTTCACTTTGGATGAAATCATCATACGTGTTGAAGTCCATAATATAAACGGTCATGGTTTTATCTGCTAAGACTATAATATTGCGATTATCTAATATTTTTTGAATGTCCTTTTTATTTTAGAGTTCAGGTATCTGTGCTTTTTTTTTACCCTTACACCCTTCATCAAATTCAGCATGTCCAACTCAAATTGCTCCAAATATCCCAATCATGCACGTGTTTAGATAAGGTCACCGGTGAATTCGAAGATACATCCATACAAAAAACAAAAAAACAAAACAAAACAAAATAAAAACAAAACAAAACAAAAAGCTAAGCCGAACATTTATTTGAGAGAAACGCAGCTATTGGCTAAGAAAAACATTTACTCATGGAACTAGCAACAGTGAAGCTGATTGATTTGCTAGCTAAACTAAACATGTTGATATATAAAAGATGAGTAACATGAATTTTATCTACAGAATAAAACGTGGACCTTATGTGTATCTTAATTGCCATATGTATTTTTTGATACTTTATAATATATATATATATATATATATATATATATATATATATATATATATATATATATATATATATAATTCAAACGAAGTAGTGCTTGAATATATAGTTAAGTGACAGTTTTAGTCATTTAGAACTGCTTTAAACCTTCACTAATTTTTCGACCAAATTTCAAACAATTATTACAGTTTATAGATATTCTTCTCAGTTATATTGGGAAAAAATTTAAATTTTCATTCAGTAAAACAAAAGTTATGATGAATTTACTAGTGTTCAAAAATTCGTAAGGAGGTAAGCGACGTTTTTTATTACTGGTTTTCATAGCAACCACGCCGCTTCAGCGACGAGTATTGCTACTAATTCACCGCTCTCGCGAGAAGAGTAGTAATAAGTAAAATAGAGAGAATGAAAGCAAACGAGTGCTGTGCATTGTTATTACATATGTGTATGCTATGTTTATGGAGGCAAAAAAAAAAACAAAAAAACTGAAGTTAAACAAAGAACAAGTTAATTTACTGAAAGCCTGGAAAAATCATGGATTACAATAGAAAAATGCTAACATGAAAAGTAATATGGTTAAGCTTAAACATGGACAAGAAGAGGACAAGATATTCTACCAAAAATATAATAAATCTATACCTTAATATATTGCAGAATTAAGAATGTTTTTTTTAAAATTCAATTTAACATTATATAATCAATTCTTTAAATGCTGCAATATTTTAAGTTATAAATTTATTATATATTTTCTAGAATATCTTGTCGTTTTCTGTTCCATGTTTAAGCTTAGCCATATTACTTTTCATACTCGCATATATATATATATATACAGGGTGCCCACAAAGTCTAGCTGCAATATCTACAGGGTACCCAAAAAGTCTGGCTACATAATCTACATGGTTTCCATAAAGTTTGGCTACATAATTCAGCCAGATTTTGTGGACACCTTGTATATATATATATATATATATATATTCCTCAGATACACTAATACAAATCATAAAACTCATCACCGATAGAACCTACTTTCAGTTTAATAATTCTTACTACAGACAGAAATTTGGACTGTCTATGGCTAACCCCCTTAGTGGTGTACTAGCCTGCTTATTCTTAGAATTCTTAGAAACCAACTGTTTTAAACACAGACTTCCTAACAACTCCACATATTTTAGATATATAAATGACATTCTTATTTTCCTCCCTAAAAACACACAAATAGAACAAATCAGAAATAAATTAAATTCAGTAGAACCATCTATAAAATTTACACATGAATCCGAACAAGACAACCGATCTGAGTTTCAAAGAACATAGAAAGACCACACACAAAAACGATTACATTCACTACTACTCGCACCACAATGATAAAATAAAGACTGGCATGATTATTGGTTTTTTCTTGCGTGCCTTTAGAATATGCAGCCCCCAATATCTTAATGATGAATTTTAATACATTACGAATGTTTTAAAAAAACTACAGTACCCATCCTATTTCATTTCTTATGCAAATAAAAAAGCTACGAAAATACACTATAATGTAAACAGACAGAAAAATAAAACAAATACCTCACTACTAAACAGACATCTTTTCATTCCCACCCACACCAAAAATACAAAAATCTACGACGCTCTTAATAGACTTGGTTTTCACTTGATACAAACAATAAAACAGACATTAAAAACTACCAAGCACTCTCCCAAAACCCTCACATCCGACACCGGTATATATTCCATCCCATGTAACAACTGTCAACAAGCGTACATAGGTGAAACACAGCGAAAATTGAAATTAAGACTTTACGAACACAGAAGAGATATAAGGAATGGTAACGCCCTAAATGCACTCTTTTGCCATTGTGCAGAACACGATCACTCATTTAATTTAGATTATGCGAAAATTATAAAATACGTGATAGATAGACTTTTAGAATCAGCACTAATATTAAATACTAATACTATTACGCAAAGAAAAGGCTTCTACCATTGAGCCCCTAGTTTAGGGAAAATAATAATCAAAGAACAAAATATCAAAACAGATCCTGGCTAACCGTTTTTCCTTAAATATTTCAACAAAATGAATAAGTTTTCAAACAAAAATGTACATATTTATTTAACGCATCTTTAAAAGTGTATATATAGACATTGAACAACCCAACCTTCCCATACGCACACATATGTTTGTCCTTCCCGACATGGGTAGGATTCAAAAACTGTTCTCTTTTTCGTATGATCTATGACTTTCTTTTCTTGCATTTTTACTTCAATATCCTGAAAATGTCCTCTGAAATAAGGACGAAACGTTGATTATTTTAATAATTTCATTCGGTTTTTCTATTTTTCTCAAAACATATATATATATATATATATATATATATATATATATATATATATATAATGATCATATAGTAGTAATTTTTAGATAGTAATCTTTGAGACACCAGTGTTTATAAAATGGTGCACAATAACAAGCAGCGTTGCATCATAGTATACATTTATACAACAATTATTTCCTACCCTTTTGCATACATGTTTCAGCTGCGAACTTCCCTCTGTCTGAATCTTTCTCCAATGTATATTCTTATAAAAGTTTGTCGCTTACAGAAAATGACCCACAGTTCCACCAGACAATCAAATTTAACTATAGAACAGTTGTAGTCCTTTATTTCTTTCTCCGCGCTGATGATAAAACGCACAAACAGTAATTTGATTTCAACATTTTAAAAAGCTGTCAGTTCTAACCGCCATGTTCTTATTGCATTTTCAATCACATTGATTATCCTGCTTGGTATTTCATACATTTTTAAGCATTCTATTATCGATGCTTGGTGGAACATGTCGTACGCTTTTTTGTAGTCGATCCATGCGATGGCTTAATTCTATCTTCTTTTTACCTCCTTTAGGATCTTTTGATCTATATATAGCAGATTATGTGTTCCTCTTTTTCCTTTTTGGTATCCTTTCTGCTCCTTGGAAAGAAGTCCACGATTATTCATGGAGTGGTAGATTTGTTCCCTCAGTTGTGCTGTTAATATTTTCCGCATAGTGGGTGAGAACGTGATAGGCCTATAATTGCTGGGGGCGGTTCCTTTCTCTGTGTCTTTCTCTATCAGTGTGGTTCTACCTTTTGTCATCCAATCTAGCATGTTTGTTCCTGTATACATCTCAGGTTTTGAGCTAGACTTCCGTGTAATGTTGTAAATGTTTTGAACCAATATGTATGTATCCCGTCGTGCTCTGGTGCTTTCCAGTTTGCCATTTTTCCTGTGGTTTTCTTAAGGGTTTCCTTGCTGATTTCATTCACTGTTCCTTCTTCGATTTGTTGTAACTTTTCTTTCATGTGTTTCAGCCATTTGGCATTTCTATTTGATCTCGTCGTTCTTCCCATATCTTACTCCAGTCAAGTTTTGTTTCTGTCGGGTTTTGTGGTTCTGTTGTTGTTTTTCCTCCGTTCACTTTTTGGTGGAATTGGCTTTCATTGTTTTGTAATGTCCTGTTTTGCTTGCACTGTTCAGATTTGTATCCATATCCTCTCGATCTCCTTTCTTTTGCTTCTAGTTTTTTTGTTCAGTTCAGCATATTTCTATTTTAGCCTCTTCCTGCAAGTAACATTTCCAATTTTCCATCATCTTCACATCGCTTTTATCTTCTTCTTCGTTTTCTTCTTCTTCTTCTTCTTCTTCTTCTTCTTCTTCTTCTTCTTCTTCTTCTTATTATTATTATTATTATTATTATTATTGCAATCATCACTGTATTCATCAATATTGATATTATTATTATTATTATTATTATTTGTGTTGTTGGTTGTGAAGTAGTTTGTAAGTGGAACAATCGGTGGAACGGTCGATTCAGTAATTGGAGTTATATTTTGAGTAGGAGACGGATGGGGGATTTCTGCCATAGGAAAATTATTTCCAACTGTTGTATGGGTGTTTCCAGGTAACTCAATAACACTGCACGAATATATGACATTCCTGTGGATGCAATCGTTTTTGAGTGGGCAGTCTTGATTATTATAACAATTGCAGTTAGTTATTGGCATTAAGGGCAAATGGGTGGTCTGAGCTTATTTGAGTTTTTTGCTGTTCGATGCTATTATTGTCTGTGCTAGGTTGGGCATTGTAGAGTAGGAAATTTTAATAGAATTTTTAAAATATGATACTATATCTATATGGTTGGTTAAAAGAATTTTCTACAATCTTAAAAAAAACAAACTTTTGGCATATTTGTTTGGACATTTGAGCTGAAGGGGTATTCAACCAAATATTTTTCTTTTTTCCTAAGACAGTTGCGGGAGTTTGTCTTGTTATGATTATTGCGTTTGGCGGAACTATGTTGGTAAAGCAGTTGGTTATTACAGTTATTATTCAGCAGAGTAGATTGTTTTCTGGAATATGATTTTTTTTAGTCATATGCGTAATTACGAGTGTTAGATGGCTTGCAACGTGGTTATTAGGGTTATATTGTATGCTAACAGTTCAGCCCAGCTTTGCTGGTGCCCTATGTACTGTTCATAACTTTATGTGCATATATATATATATATATATATATATATATATATATATATATATATATATATATATATACTGTATTAATAAAACCAAGACTAAAAAAAAAGGAATTAGTAGCAACAAAAAGTGTATTTCATTGTAAATTACAATTGTTGCAATACCGGTTGGACAATTTCAAGCATTATGTCGTTTGAAAATCTTTACATAACCAGCCTTTCTTCAGACTTCTTGAATAAAAAACACTAAACAATAGAACATTATTTAAAGAAATTTCACTTAAAGGAAATGAAGCATGCGAAAACAATTATCATGGACGCATCCTTTGTCAAGAGCTTATTTAAATATTAATATATCACCTAATTTTCGTATCCTTATTTAAAATCCTGTCATAAGAAGATTTCACAGAAACCCGTAGCCATTTAATATCTTTTAATAATACAATTCATTGAATTCCTAAATTAGATTTCTATATTTCTTTATTTCACACAATTCTTCAAACAAAATTTTTTTTTGAATTTTATTTTTATATTTATAATATGGCCAGAACAACCTAGCTATAATGTTACGGTTATTTTTTAGTTTCGTATTCGCCAAATGGTGGCTTCAATGTTTACAAAATATCGATTATCTTAAGACCAGTTTTAGGTTTATATATATATATATATATATATATATATATATATATATATATATATATAAAAGTTTGACTCATGTCCATGTAACCTATATCTAAAATTTCAAGTGTTTAGAGCTAATGTTGGCGGAGGAGTTTGATAGAGTTCGCAAAGGTCAAGTCTTTCCACTTTGACCTCTTGACAGCCAAATTTTCGCTTAAAGCTGATTATCTGCAGGTATTAATACCCTTTATGTAAAATTTTCAAATGTTTAGACCCAAAATTTGCTGAATACTTTGCTAGAGACCGCAATGGTCGAATCTTTTAAACTTTGACCCCTTGGCAGCAAAATTGTCGGCTAAAAATCCCGATTAAAAAGCTTGCGCTATGATTGAATACATTTTATGTAAAATATTAAATGTTTAGGCCCAAAATTTGCTGAATATTTTGCTAGATACCTGTTTAGATCAAAAATTGGCTGAGTAATTTGACTTCTGTGCGGAGGTAAAATTTTTATAAAGTTTGACCCCAATTTTGACCCCTTAACATTTATTGTCTTGGGCTCAAATCAAATTAAAAAGTTTGATTAATGTTCAAATAACCTATATCTATCATTTCAAGTGTTTAGACCCAAAATTGGCAGAGGAGTTTGGTAGAATTTTCAAAGGTCAAAGTGTTGAATGTTGATCCCATTGACGGTCAAATTTCTGGCTGAAAACCGATTAAAAAGATTTTCCCAAATCTCAATACCCTTATGTTAAATCTCGAATCTTTAGACTGAAAATTGACAGAGTTATTTGATAGGGAAATGTACACACACACACACAAACACACACACATACACCCATACATACATACATACATACATACATACATACATACATACATATATAGTAGTAATTATACAAATATATATGGCAATTAAGCTAAACGGAATATTCCGGGTTTCATTCTCGTGAAAATTCGTCAGGCTTATCTACGATTTTGGGTCTAAACGCTTGAAATTTTAGATATAGGTTCCTTGGACATGGATCTAATTTAATAACTTTATTTGAGCTCTAAACAATAAATTTTAAGGGTTCATAAGGGTCAAATTAAAAAAAATTCACCTTTTTTTTGTTTTGCTCAGCATACACCTCAAAACACCATGGCAACGCCGGGCACACATGCTAGTATATATATGAAAGTGAACGTGTCTGTGTGCGTGCGTGTGTGTGTGTGTGTGTGTGTGTGTGTCTGTGATTCTGTGTACATTTCTCTACGCAATAACTCTGTCAATTTTAAGTCTACAAACTGGAAATTTGATATACAGGGTACTGAGACTTGGAAAATCGATGTGATCGGTTTTCGGCCAGAAATTTGGCGATTAGGGGGTCAAAGTTCAACGATTTGACCTTTGAGAACTCTACCAAACTCCTCCAATAATTTTGGGTTTAAACACTTGAAATTTTAGATATAGATTCCTTGGACATGGATCTAACTTAATGACTTGATTTGAGCCCAAAACAATAAATGTTAAGGTGTTAATAGGGGTCAAAGTTAAAAAAATCGACCATTTTTTTTTTTTTTTTTTTTGCTCAGCATAAACCTCCAAACACCCGGGATACGCCGGGCACCCATGCTAGTATATATATATATATATATATATATATATATATATATATATAGTTTCCACAGGAAGATTGGTTTTTCAGTGCGGCTAACCAAGTTAGGTTCGAAACTTGACTGTCGAGCTGGCAGTGGGCGTTTCTAAACGCTACGCTACAGTTCGTCACCTTTTATTTTTAAAGGCAACTAGTATCGGCTAATAATAATGTAAAAATATTAAAGATATATAAATTAAATAAGTAATAAATAAAACAAGTCAAAGGAACAATTAAAACAATTCTTTTACAACAAACAATTAATAAAATGGAGCTAAGTAGATGTTTTTTAAAGTTATATACAAATGACGTTACTTCCTGAAAGTAAGTTTTCCTTGAAATAAATAGTATATATCGAAATCTTAATTGAATGAAAGTGTATAAACGGCCATTTTAAGTATCAAATTGATTTTGTGAAACAGCGTATCTCTTAATCTAATTAGAAACAGAAAAAAAATCCACAGGAGACTGATCCATATGTAATAAATTGATGTCATTCTGTAGATATTTAGCGAAAATGGAGACGCTCTGATATTATTGTAGCTATTTTGTTAAAACTGCAAAAGTATTAATCCAAGCTAGTAGGGACGCGCGGCATAGCCAGGTCGTAAAATATGCATAACTGTGATATTTTAATTCTTGCAGATTTCGAATATATTATTATAGAGTTAATGTTCTATCGATGTATATATATTATAAAGTTGCAATTTCAAAAATGAAAAGTATATCCATATGCCTTGGGTTAATAAGCTTGAATCGAAACCAAACTATATATATATATATATATATATATATATATATATATATATATATATATATATATATATATATATAGTTTCTTCAGTTATAATGGAAACCCTAGCCCAAACCAAAACTTATGAAGAATTCTCGATAAAATTATTTATAAAAAAATGTAGATTACTAAGTTGCCACCAGCGAAAATTGAAGCCGAAACAAGGACTTCTGAGGAATTCTTGATAAAACTATTTAAAAAATAGAGTATTGGAGTGCAATTACTTATAATCAAAACTGAAACCAAAATTATGACGAATTCTTGGTAAAATTATTCATTACAAGAAATGGAAGTAAATACTTAAACGACCCGGATGTAAGCGTGCCACATAAAATAACACACACGTTATCGTATTATATATATATATATATATATGTGTGTGTGTGTGTGTGTGTGCGTGTGTGTGTGCGCGCCGTTTATCGTTTATACATCGATAGATACGATAGGTTTAATCTTTTACGCAATGCCATACACTGTTTTTTTTTGTTTAATTCTAAAATAGATTCGCTAGGCTGTCTCCGTTTCTCATGTAATGAATGTATCCATGTCCATCTTTAGACATACACATACTAATATATATATATATATATATATATATATATATATATATATATATATATATATATATATATATGTGTGTGTGTGTGTGTGTGTGTGTGTGTGTGTGTGTGTGTGTGTGTGTGTGTGTGTGTGTGTGTGTGTGATGTACAACTCAGCTTATTCCCATCTGAGTAAATCGAGTTTTCTTTTTTTTCTCTTCAACTAAACAATACCTCATTATCGTTTTTGTAGGAACATCAAAAACTCTTTCCGGTTGAAAAAATTTTCTACTCTAAATAAAAATCTTATCCCTTCGGATTTTTTCATAATTATTTTCCTTTTGAAAAAACAAAACAAAACAAAACATTTTTTTTTATTTTCTTGCCTTTTTTCATTATTTCGCCATCTTTGTTATTATTGACCTCTTTGACGTCTTCCACTACCAAAAAATACTGACAGGAATTTCGTGTCTTTTGGCTATTATTGCAGGCAGACGGCTTTGAGATGCGTGGCTCCGTTGACGAGAATATTTTGGAATTTGTCTTATTCTTTGTTTTGTGCCGATCGAATTTAATCATAAAACTATTCTTTCTCCACGCCGATAATTATTGTCATTTGTTTCAGTTGGAGGAGATTTGTCGACCGGGCAAAAGAGGACACAAGTCAGAATAGAAACATCTTTTTTTTTGACTAAGTTTATATTGTAGTTACATATTCTTTAGATGTGTTTTAGGATTTAGAAGAAAAGTATTAGCGGTCGGTCGATCCGTCACACTTCTATATTATATTTCTTTTTGTCTGTCTATATGCTTGCTTTATTTTATTCGGAAACAACTCTGCTATCTGACTAAAATTTTGTATTGACCTTGGGTAAGATGAGGTGAAGCGAACTAAGGATTATGGTTTCCGTTCGATGCACAGTTATCGCTTAATAGGGATTCAAAGAGATCTGAATTTAATGCAAAATGAGCACGACCTTTACCATTTTACCAGAACAATCAGTTTGGCATAATGCACCCATTCTTAGGCAATGGACTATGACTTTTATTTGTTTTAACGAGCTAAACACACTAGTAAATATATACATATATAGACACACAGACACGTTCACTTTTATATATACATATATATATATATATATATATATTTATATATATATATAAAAGTGAACGTGTCTGTGTGTCTGTGTGTCTGTTTGTGTATCTGTCTGTCTGTGTACATTTCCCTACGCAATAACTCTGTCAATTTTAAGTCTCCAGACTCGAAATTTGATATACAGGGTACTGAGATTTGGGTAAATTGATACGATTGGTTATTGGCTAGAAATTTTACTGTTAAAGGGTCAAAGTTCAACGATTTGACCTTTGAGAACTCTACCAAACACCTCCAATAATTTTGAGTCTAAACACTTGAAATTTTAGATATAGATTCCTTGGACATGGATCTAACTTAATAACTTGATTTTAGTCCAAAACAATAAATGTTAAGTGGTCATAATAGGGGTTAAAGTTTCAAAAATTGACCGCTTTTTTTTTTGCTCAGCATATACCTCCAAGCACCCGGGAAACGCCGGGTACCCAGTTCTAGTTATTGCTAGTATATATATATATATATATATATATATATATATATATATATATATATATATAAAATAATTTTTTTTTGTTATAAAGTAAGATCTTTGACTTACTTGTTGTTTCATCAAATACTTTTGCATGCAAAATCCGATCCCGCATTTTGCTAATTCCTACCCTTTGATGAGAAGGAAAGTATTTCTTCGAAACTCCACGGATTCAGGACTATCCACTTATCTAGTGTTTCCTTTTCAGATTAAATATGTTTTAAACTCATTTCAAAGTGATTTTTTTAACATGCTTTATTAACTATTTGCTCGTATATATATATATATATATATATATATATATATATATATATATATATATATAAGTGACAATCTCTGTTTGTCTGTCTGTCGGTGTGTCTGTGTATACTTTCCTACAAAATAACTGTAAATTTAAGGTCTACAGACTCGGAATTTGGCGTAAGGGATATTGAGATTTTTAATCAGTTTTCGTCCAGAAATTTTGCTATTAGGGAGTCAAATTTCAACGATTTGACCTTTGAGAACTCTACCAAACTCCTCCGCCAATTTTGGTTCTAAACACTTGAAATTTTATATATAGATTACTTGCTATGGGATCTAACTTTTATAATTCTATTTGAGCTCAAAGCAATAAATGGTAAGGGGTCAGAATTTGGGTCAAACTGAAACAAAAATTGATGTCTGCGATCACTACCAACTTTTCTTTATGGTAGTTAAGGAAGACTATTATATAGTAAGGCATTATCGTACATAGTCACTTTTTAATATATACATAGGCACGTAAAGTTATCACCAGTGCATAGGGCCCGAGCAAAGCTGAGCGGAACTGCTCGTATATATATATATATATATATATATATATATATATATATATGTATATATATGTATATATGAAGACAATTATAAAGCTCAACAAGTATCAATGAGCTTGCTCTTTTCTCATAGAATTGAGCTTGCTCTTTTCTTCTTACGCTCTAAGCTATATATATATATATATATATATATATATATATATATATATATATATATATATATATATAGCCTTTGAAATTTGAAAAAAAATATCACTCGACCGCCTGTCGAGTGTGAGGGGAAATTTACTCGCCCCAAAATATTTTTACTCGTCCGACTTTATGTATTTGTTTCAGTCAATAATAGTAAATAATTTTACAACAATTCCAGAAATTACCGTGTGTATAATCTAGCAAGAAAATATTTTGTTAACTCTTGTAAATCAACTATTTTATTACTACAAACATTTCAGTAAATATTCAATAAAACGTTAAAATACAACACCAGTTTCTTTATATAGCAACATTCATATTATTGTTCCATAGAAATAAGAATCATTTCTTCGGATGCTTGACGGAACGATGCGTTTTTTCCCTCTTTAAAATGTTCGTCTTTACTTTTGTAAGCATGAAGTGTATGTAGTTGCAGCGTCGAAGAATTTTTTTTCACAATGAATTTCAAAATCAGAGAGCTAAATGAACACAACATTTTGACTACACGCCGAATGTGTAAATTTGACCTCTTGTTGACCTTTAGCGTGACCACTCTTTTTTTAATACGATATTCCAACGGTCTCACAGCTAGAGATGAAAAAATTCACAAATGATGAGACATAGATCATTCTAAGTCACCACATTTTTGAGGGTCGTAAAATAAATGAGTTTTTCCCGTTTTTTTATTTAAAGAAATTTTATCGATTGGCGGGCGAGAGATTTATGATTTTTAGTCGCCTCAAGTTGTTTTCAATCGACTGTGGCGACCGGTCATGTAAAGTCTCAAAGGCTGTATATATATATATATATATATATATATATATATATATATACATATATATATATATATATAGTTTAGGTCTCTGTATCTTCTTATGTGTATAAATTATGTATGTGCATATATTTATGTATTTGTATATATAACAATCACTCCTGAACTAATTAATTACTCATTATACTAATCGTAATATGGGCTACATTTAGTTTAGTTTCAAGTGAGAGGATGGAGGCCCTTCAGATACTATTAATTTTGTGAAATTAAAAAATAGTTATTAAAAATAAATATCTGTACAAAGATGTGTCCGTCGGACGGTCTTTCACATGAATTTTGGAGTATCATTTATTCGTCAGTATGATTTTAGGCGCAACTGTTTTGCCGATTTACATCTAATCTTGAAAGTTATTTAAAAATCTTCATTCACAACAATAACGACCTGTGTGTCCTTATAACTTGGCCTCCTCTTCCAACAAGCTTATAAAAATGCCTCACTTGTGAAATTTTTAAGGTTTTCACGTGAAATATAAATTTAAACTCATCTTTAATCTCCTCTCGTGATGTTACCATAAGGATACCTACATTGTTTTGTAATCCTTTAAATAAGTGATAATCCGAGAAAGCTAGGTCAGGAGAATATGCAGAATGGGGAAAGATTTCACAACCAATTTCCGTTGAGTAGTGTTTTATGAAAATGATCATTATCAAAATGGAAGATGATTTTCTTTGTGTTGATCAAACAAGTCACTTTCAGGCCAAAATATGCGTAAGAATATTGTAGTAAAATATGAATGGTGCTTTAATAATCTGAAAGAAAAAGTCATAAATGATTCATCGTGATATGTTTAATGCATGAAGAAAATCACAATCGTTCAAAATGATCTTCTTACAAACCGGTAAAATTTTTGTAACAACAAGATACAAGTAAAAATCATGTCTTAAACTAGGTTCAAGTTTGAAACAGCATTTCAACCATAAGCTGCACAAATTAAACAGACTCATGCTATATATGTAAAATATTGAATTGTTTTCGAAAGAGATTTTTAATGAAGAAAATTTTATTCTTGTTCAGTATTCCCCCAAATAAATTAATAAACAAAAAATAAAAACACATAATAAAAATCTGTATAATGTACTTTCCTGTGACGAAACGAAAATGTCAGCTTTAGAAAAATTACGTGAATTGATCAAGTAGTTTCATTTCTATGGAAAAAATCAATTTTAAACAATTAATGGGAATTTGTAGGCATTATAGCATAGCTCAGTTCAAACTTGCGAGATTTATCTCAACTTTTTATCTTCTTATTTCAAATTGTTTCCTAATTTGTTTTAGATTATTTATTTTAGATTATTTGTTTTAGATTATTTGTTTTAGATCATTTGTTTTAGATTATTTGTTTTAGATTATTTGTTTTAGATTATTTGTTTTAGATCATTTGTTTTAGATTATTTGTTTTAGATTATTTATTTTAGATTATTTGTTTTAGATTATTTATTTTGGATTATTTGTTTAAGATTATTTGTTTTAGATTATTTATTTTAGATTATTTATTTTAGATTATTTGTTTTAGATGATTTATTTTAGATTATTTGTTTTAGATTATTTGTTTAAGATGATTTATTTTAGATTATTTGTGTTAGATTATTTGTTTTAGATTATTTGTTTTAGATTATTTTTTTTTGGATTATGTGTTTTAGATTATTTGTTTGAGATTATTTGTTTTAGATTATTTGATTTAGATTATTTATTTTCGATTATTTGTTTTAGATTATTTGTTTTGGATTATTTATTTTCGATTATTTGTTTTAGATTATTTGTTTTAGATCATTTATTTTAGATTATTTGTTTTAGATTATTTGTTTTAGATTAATTGTTTGAGATTATTTGTTTTAGATTATTTGTTTTAGATTATTTATTTTAGAGTATTTGTTTTAGATTATTTATTTTAGATTATTTGCTTTAGATTATTTATTTTAGATTATTTGTTTTAGATTATTTATTTTAGATTATTTGTTTTAGATTATTTATTTTAGATTATTTGTTTTAGATTATTCATTTTAGATTATTTGTTTTAGATAATTTGTTTTAGATTATTTATTTTTGATTATTTATTTTAGATGATTTGTTTTAGATTATTTGTTTTAGATTATTTGTTTTAGATGATTTATTTTAGATTATATGTTTAAGGTTATTTGTTTGAGATTATTTGTTTAGATTATTTGTTTTAGATTATTTGTTTTAGATTATTTGTTTTAGATTATTTATTTTAGATTATTTGTTTTAGATTATTTGTTTTAGATTATTTATTTTAGATTATTTTTTTTAGATTATTTGTTTTAGATTATTTGTTTTAGATAATTTGTTTTAGATTATTTTTTTTAGATTATTTGTTTTAGATTAATTATTTTAGATTATTTATTTGAGATTATTTGTTTGAGATTATTTATTTTAGATTATTTGTTTTAGATTATTTGTTTTAGATTATTTGTTTTAGATTATTTATTTTAGATTATTTGTTTTAGATTATTTGTTTTAGATTATTTATTTTAGATTATTTGTTTTAGATTATTTGTTTTAGATTATTTATTAAGATTATTTGTTTTAGATTATTTATTTCAGATTATTTGTTTTAGATTATTTGTTTTCGATTATTTGTTTTAGATTATTTGTTTTAGATTATTTATTTAGATTATTTGTTTTAGATTATTTGTTTTAGATTATTTATTTTAGATTATTTATTTTAGATTATTTGTTTTAGATTAATTATTTTAGATTATTTATTTGAGATTATTTGTTTGAGATTAATTATTTTAGATTATTTGTTTTAGATTATTTGTTTTAGATTATTTGTTTTAGATTATTTATTTTTATTATTTGTTTTAGATTATTTATTTTAGATTATTTGTTTTAGATTATTTGTTTTAGATTATCTGTTTTAGATTATTTATTTTTGATTATTTGTTTTAGATTATTTGTTTTAGATTATTTATTTTAGATTATTTATTTTAGATTATTTGTTTTAGATTAATTATTTTAGATTATTTATTTTAGATTATTTATTTTGGATTATTTGTTTTAGATTATTTGTTTTAGATTATTTGTTTTAGATAATTTGTTTTAGATTATTTATTTTTGATTATTTGTTTTAGATTAATTATTTTTGATTATTTGTTTTAGATTATTTGTTTGAGAGTATTTGTTTTAGATTATTTGTTTTAGATTATTTGTTTTAGATTATTTGTTTTGGATTATTTGTTTTAGATTATTTGTTTTAGATTATTTGTCTTAGATTATTTGTTTAAGATAATTTGTTTGAGATTATTTATTTTAGATTATTTTTATTTAGATTATTTATTTTAGATTATTTTTTTAGATTATTTGTTTTAGATTATTTGTTTTAGATTATTTGTTTGAGATTATTTGTTTTGGATTATTTATTTTAGATTATTTGTTTTAGATTATTTATTGTAGATTATTTGTTTTAGATTATCTGTTTTAGATTATTTGTTTTAGATAATTTGTTTTCGATTATTTATTTTAGATTATTTGTTTTAGATTATTTATTTTTGATTATTTGTTTTAGATTATTTATTTTTGATTATTTGTTTTAGATTATTTGTTTGAGATTATTTGTTTAAGATTATTTGTTTTAGATTATTTGTTTGAGATTATTTGTTTTGGATTATTTGTTTTAGATTTTTTGTGTTAGATTATTTGTTCTAGATTATTTGTCTTAGATTATTTGTTTAAGATTATTTGTTTGAGATTATTTATTTTAGATTATTTTTTTTAGATTATTTGTTTTAGATTATTTGTTTTCGATTATTTGTTTTCGATTATTTGTTTTTTGATTATTTGTTTATGATTATTTGTTTATGATTATTTGTTTTAGATTATTTGTTTTAGATCATTTGTTTTAGATTATTTGTTTTAGATTATTTGTTTTAGATCATTTGTTTTAGATTATTTGTTTTAGATTATTTATTTTAGATTATTTGTTTTAGATTATTTGTTTTAGATTATTTGTTTTAGATTATTTATTTAAGATTATTTGTTTTAGATTATTTATTTTAGATTATTTGTTTTAGATTATTTGTTTTAGATTATTTGTTTTAGATTATTTATTTTAGATTATTTGTTTTAGATTATTTATTTTAGATTATTTATTTTAGATTATTTGTTTTAGATTATTTGTTTTAGATTATTTATTTTAGATTATTTATTTTAGATTATTTGTTTTAGATTATTTATTTTAGATTATTTATTTTAGATTATTTGTTTTAGATTATTTATTTTAGATTATTTATTTTAGATTATTTGTTTTAGATTATTTGTTTTAGATGATTTATTTTAGATTATTTGTTTTAGATTATTTGTTTTAGATTATTTGTTTGAGATTATTTGTTTTGGATTATTTTTTTTAGATTATTTGTTTGAGATTAATTGTTTTAGATTTTTTGTTTTAGATTATTTGTTTTAGATTATTTGTTTAAGATTATTTGTTTTAGATTATTTAGTTTAGATTATTTGTTTTAGATTATTTGTTTTAGATTATTTGTTTTAGATTATTTATTTAGATGATTTATTTTAGATTATTTGTTTTAGATTATTTGTTTTAGATTATTTATTTTTGATTATTTGTTTTAGATTATTTGTTTTAGATTATTTGTTTTAGATTATTTGTTTTAGATTATTTGTTTTAGATTATTTGTTTTAGATTATTTATTTTAGATTATTTTTTTTAGATTATTTGTTTTAGATTATTTATTTTAGATTATTTATTTTAGATTATTTGTTTTAGATTATTTGTTTTAGATTATTTATTTAGATTATTTGTTTTAGATTATTTATTTAAGATTATTTGTTTTAGATTATTTGTTTTAGATTATTTATTTTAGATTATTTATTTTAGATTATTTGTTTTAGATTATTTGTTTTAGATTTTTTATTTAGATTATTTGTTTTAGATTATTTGTTTTAGATTATTTGTTTAAGATTATTTATTTTAGATTATTTGTTTTAGATTATTTGTTTGAGATTATTTGTTTTGAATTATTTGTTTTAAATTATTTGTTTTAGATTATTTATTTTAGATTATTTGTTTTAGATTATTTATTTTTGATTATTTGTTTTAGATTATTTATTTTAGATTATTTGTTTTAGATTATTTGTTTTAGATTAATTGTTTTAGATTATTTGTTTTGGATTATTTGTTTTAGATTATTTGTTTTAGATTGTTTATTTTTGATTATTTATTTTAGATGATTTGTTTTAGATTATTTGTTTTAGATTATTTGTTTTAGATTATTTATTTTTGATTATTTGTTTTAGATTATTTATTTTTGATTATTTGTTTTAGACTATTTGTTTTAGATTATTTGTTTTAGATTATTTGTTTTAGATTATTTGTTTTAGATTATTTGTTTTACATTATTTGTTTTAGATTATTTGTTTGAGATTATTTGTTTTAGATTATTTATTTTAGATTATTTGTTTTAGATTATTTGTTTTAGATTATTTGTTTTAGATTATTTTTTTTAGATTATTTGTTTTAGATTATTTGTTTTAGATTATTTTTTTAGATTATTTTTTTTAGATTTTTTGTTTTAGATTATTTGTTTTAGATTATTTGTTTTAGATTATTTGTTTTAGATTATTGTTTTAGATTATTTTTTTAGATTATTTTTTTTAGATTTTTTGTTTTAGATTATTGTTTTTAGATTATTTGTTTTAGATTATTTTGTTTGATTATTTGTTTTAGATTATTTATTTTAGATTATTTATTTTAGATTATTTATTTTAGATTATTTGTTTTAGATTATTTGTTTGAGATTATTTGTTTTGGATTATTTGTTTTAGATTATTTGTTTGAGATTATTTGTTTTAGATTATTTATTTTAGATTATTTGTTTTAGATTATTTGTTTTAGATCATTTGTTTTAGATTATTTGTTTTAGATTATTTATTTTAGATTATTTGTTTTAGATTATTTGTTTTGGATTATTTGTTATAGATTATTTTTTTTAGATTATTAGGTTTAGATTATTTGTTTTAGATTATTATTTTAGATTATTTGTTTGAGATTATTTGTTTTTGATTATTTGTTTTAGATTATTTTTTTTAGATTATTTGTTTTAGATTATTTATTTTAGATCATTTGTTTTTTTTTTTTTTTTTTTTTTTACACAGTGATCACCACTTATCAAGGCCCGGAAGCCACTCAGGGATAAGGGTTATTGCAAGTACATCACGTTAGTGAGGAGATTTTATGAAGTGTTTAATTAGGGGGGCGGTTCATTAGGAATTTGTTAACATTAGACTTGAAGACATCCAAGTTGTAGTCCGGAGGGAAGCAGGCAGACGGAACAGAGTTCCACAGGCGTGCAGTTCTAAGAAAGAAGCTTTGCTCATGAAATCCGCGTTTTGATTTAGGCACAGATATAGAGTGGGGGAAATAGATTATTTGTTTTAGATTAATTATTTTAGATTATTTATTTGAGATTATTTGTTTTAGATTATTTATTTTAGATTATTTATTTAAGATTATTTATTTTAGATTATTTGTTTTAGATTATTTATTTAAGATTATTTGTTTTGGATTATTTATTTTAGATTATTTGTTTTAGATTATTTATTTTAGATTATCTGCTTAAGATTATTTATTTTAGATTATTTGTTTTAGATTATTTATTTTAGATTATTTTATTTAGATTATTTTTTTTTGATTATTTATTTTAGATTATTTATTTTAGATTATGTATTTTAGATTATTTATTTTAGATTGTTTGTTTTAGATAATTTATTTTAAATTATTTATTTTAGATTAATTATTTTAGATTATTTGCTTTAGATTATTTATTTTAGATTATTTGCTTTAGATTATTTATTTGAGATTATTTGTTTTAGATTATTTATTTTGGATTATTTATTTTAGATTATTTGTTTTAGATTATTTATTTTGGATTATTTATTTTGGATTATTTATTTTAGATTAGTTATTTTAGATTATTTATTTTAGATTATTTGTTTTAGATTATTTGTTTTAGATTAGTTATTTTAGATTATTTATTTTAGATTATTTGTTTTAGATTATTTGTTTGAGATTATTTGTTTAAGATTATTTATTTTAGATTATTTATTTCAGATTATTTATTGTAGATTATTTGTTTTAAATTATTTATTTTAGATTATTTTTTTTAGATTATTTATTTTAGATTATTTGTTTTAGATTATTTGTTTTAGATTATTTATTTTGGATTATTTATTTTAGATTGTTTATTTTAGATTATTTATTTCAGATTATTTATTGTAGATTATTTGTTTTAGATTATTTGTTTTAGATTATTTGTTTTAGATTATTTGTTTTAGATTATTTTTTTTAGATTATTTGTTTTAGATTATTTGTTATAGATTATTTATTTTAGATTATTTATTTTGGATTATTTATTTTAGATTGTTTATTTTAGATTATTTATTTTAGATTATTTGTTTGAGATTATTTATTTTAGATTATTTATTTTAGATTATTTATTTTCGATTAATTATTTTAGATTTTTTATTTTAGATTATTTGTTTTAGATTTTTTGTTTAGATTATTTATTTTGGATTATTTATTTGGGATTATTTATTTTAGATTATTTATTTTAGATTAATTATTTTAGATTATTTATTTTAGATTATTTGTTTTAGATTATTTATTTTTGATTATTTATTTTAGATTATTTATTTTAGATTATTTATTTTAGATTATTTGTTTTAGATTATTTGTTTTAGATTATTTATTTGAGATTATTTATTTTAGACTATTTATTTTAGATTTTTTGTTTTAGATTATTTGTTTTAGATTATTTATTTTAGATTATTTGTTTTAGATTATTTATTTTGGATTATTTGTTTTAGATTATTTGTATTCGATTATTTGTTTTAGATTATTTATTTTAGATTATTTGTTTTAGATTATTTATTTAAGATTATTTATTTTAGATTATTTATTTTTGATTATTTATTTTAGATTATTTATTTAAGATTATTTATTTAGATTATTTGTTTTAGATTATTTGATTTAGATTATTTGATTTAGATTATTTGGTTTAGATTAATTATTTTAGATTATTTATTTTAGATTATTTATTTTAGATTATTTGCTTTTTGTTATTTTTAAAATGGCTTACAAAGCAGCCGTTCTTGATTAAAATTTCATTTTCTTTACAAACATAAAACTACTTGATAACTTTACGTGATTTTTAGAATATAATACTTTATTCCGCCACCACCACGTACATCATACAGATTTTTCTTTGTATTTGTTTTTTGTTTTTGTATAGTAAGCATTCTGGACAAGAACCGAATATTTTTCAAACTGAAAATATTTTCCGATTGTCTGCAGCTGTCATTAATGGCGTCGTTTTTCTTGCCATAAGATTTGGCTTTGTTGTTTAGTTAATATTTACATTTTTTTATGGAATCCTAATTTTTATTCGTGACAAAAAACAAACAAAAAACAAACAAACGGTTTTAGCTTATTTTTCATTGCTCTGTTGATAATGTCTTAATTCTGTTTGGAGTCAGGAAAAGTCGAATCGACTCAACTTACAAGTAGTCAATCAAATGAATTGGCGCGAAATCTTGTTCCGAATAGCCCCCCCATCTATATCCATCAAATCCGTATTCATATTTATATATAACAGAATAATAATGTGATGTGACTACATATAAAATGAATCATTTCAACTTTATAATTACATTTGGATAACATATAATCGGACATCTACGAATAAATGGGTAATTCTGCCACGAGACTCGATTATAAATCGTATGTTCTCTTCAAAGCACCGGCTGTCGTCATATTAATAAGACAATGATGGTTCATTTTACAATAATGACATTCAAACCTTGTGTTTAGCGCTGAAAATGCTATTCAAAACTAGTGTTGGAACGATTAATCAGAATCTTAGAATCGAAAAAAAAAAACTGTTTGAGGTATCAAAATCGGTAATAAAATCGAAAAAAAAAAACGTTTATTTTTCCAATGCCAAAAACGATTCTTTCAATTGTTTATTTTTATTTTTTATTTAAAACTTAATCTTCCATTGCTTGTATTAATGATAAAATGATAACTATTTATTGATTGTAGACTACCAGTAAGACTAAAATCGCTAGATCTATCTCACAAGTGTATTTTTATGTTTGCAAAATTATATGAACGTATTAAATGATTTTTTACAATAATAATAATAATAATAATAATAATAACAATAATAATAATAATAATAATAATAATAATAATAAAACAAATAAATAAAACAACTGAATATTTAAAAAAATTAAAAGAATGGAACCGGAATCAGATAACTGTATCAGAATCTGGAAACATATTGGAATCGTCCCATCACTATTTAAAACGTAAAAGTGATAGACAAACAAAAATGCTATTTGAAGTTTCAATTTTAGATATAGACGAAAATGTTAATAAAAACTTATATAGACACATCCGTGAAAATTTAATTTAAGTTTACCCGCAGCCGACTAAAGAGAAATAATATTCCAAACGAACATGACTGAGCTACGGAGTCTCACGGAAATGCTTGGGCGCATCAGGTTATTTTTTTTTCACTAACCAACAAAACAAAGAGGCTTTGCGAATTTGTTTCTGCCTTATCGTTATTTTCATGTCATGTGCTTCACTAAACTCTAATCTATGATCCCCCCCTTGCCAAACTTTCACCAAAAACACTCAGCTAGCTATAACCACTATATACGATTTCTCTCACTCTCTAAATCTAAACGCAGATTTCATGAAAAAAGTTTCCTTCCTAGAACTGATCGCATGAATACTGTTCTGTTGATCTGCTTCCCGGTTGAATACAACATGGTAGCCTTCAAATCCAATGTAAACAAAGTCTTCTTAAGCCGTTCCCATAAATAATACACTCTATCAATTTACACTATTAACGATTACTACATTACAAAGTTACATTCATTAACTCTTATCCTCGAGTGGCATTCAGGCCTTGATAAGCGGTGGCTCCAAATGGTACAGTTATGCCACAATTATAAGGACATTTGGGAGAGAGGAACTCTTCAGATCTCCACATTTAAAAACTAACTACCCGTATTTAATGGTTCTTAGGCGAGAGACGAGGAAAATCAAGTTGGTGTTATTTTCGTCTCGGAATGTCAGCGCACATCAGCGGGCTAGGTTGTTTATACGATTATTAAACAATGACACTATTTCAGTATCTTTGTTTTTAATATGTATTTATATCTCTCTCCCCCTCTTTCTCGTTTTGTCTCTCATTTGTTCTCATTTTCTCTCTCTCTCTCTCTCTCGCCCTCTTTCTCTCGTTTTCTCAGAAGAGAGGATCGCAAATCAGTTAGAAATTAAGAACCATTGGTTCAACTCTAGTTGCTAAAATGCTTCTTTAAATGTAAAATATATATTTTCATGCATTATTCGCTTATTTCTACAGCGTTCAATTAAAAAAAACAACAACAAATATCCCTACCCAGATAATTAATTCTCAGGAAAAATTAATAACGCCTAATGTGGCCAGATTCCGACACAAGACCAGACGTAGTCGACGACATATCCACTTCAACCACTTAATCTAAAGAGGAGATAGTTGCCGCGTCCAAGACGTAACAGCTGTTCCAGAACACAGACACGACACAGGTATACCTAGTTACCCTCCCCCCTGCAAAAGATAGTAGCACACTGGGAGTAAGCACAGCTAGAACTATAGTTTGGTCATAATAAAGTGAATTGAGAGGAGTTGTATGTGTATCGGCTGACGTTAAAGAATGTGGCCGTAGTGGTCCCCCCTCGCCAATCTTTCACGAAAAACACCCGTCTAGCTGAATCCACTGTGAAAAATTTCCCCCACTCTATAGCTGTGCCTAAATCAAAACGCGGATTCAATGAACAAAGCTTCTTTCTTAGAACTGCACGCCTGTGGAACTCTGTTCCGTCTGCCTGCTTCCCACCGGACTACAACTTGGATGTCTTCAAGTCCAATGTTAACAAATTCCTAATGAACCGCCCCCTTAAGTAAACACTTCATCAAATCTCCACACTAACGTAATGTACTTGCAATAACCTTTATCCCTGTGTGGCTTCCGGGCCTTGATAAGTGGTGATCACTGTGTAAAAAAAACAAAAAAAAAACAGAAGAATGGGAGAATAACTAGACTTTAGATAAAACGGTTTCGTACAATATTGGAATTTTAACGAGTCTTTTTTCTTTAGTTTTGTTCTTCTTAATTTAAAAAAAAAGAAGGTAAAAAACTGCGAGAGGACAACAACTAGCCATAAACAACGAAAGAAGCGATTACGAAAGAAAGATAAATACGTAAATATCTTGTACAAAATAGCTTTTACTTATTTGATTTGGTTATTGGTCGCTGACTGGCGAGAGCGCACATGTACAAAATTAAGCGATGACAGGCACGACCATGTACTTCCTCCCGTCTATCGTGAAAAATGTTAGTTCTACCTGAATCATTGTTAGAGCTGTGACAACAGCATATTCTTTTTGTTGTTTTTACTCTTGAGTATGTACCCGTTAATATTTTATATGTTTTTATATAGACGGATGTGGTTCTCGATTGATAAAGTGTATCTAACTGTGTCCTATTTATACCGAAGAGTCAAAAGAATGAAAATAATATTCTGTTGTAACAGCCCTATTCATTGTATACGATTTATTGAACCCATGTTTACGTTCGGGTCATAACCAGATGAAATATACAAGTTCATAGCTTTCCAAAAAATATTAATGTGCAAATGACGACAATATATTTTAGCTGCAGTATAAACAACTGCACTATCAAGCGACGGTACACATTAAGTCATTTGGGCACCGTTCGAAATTGTTATTTGATTCAACTGCTTCATAGCTTTATTTCATAAACAACAGATAAATCAATCATCGGCCACCAACTGAACAAGCTAAGGACTTAACCTTTTTTGTGAGAGAGGGGTGACGTATTGTCCAGCTCGGCCCTAGAAGGTGCATAATTGCATGTATTATTCATATTTCGTGATTGCTTTATTGTCAATTTTCCATACAGTATAGTGCCGAGGGGCCACTTACTAGCTATATTTGTACTCAGCCAGAATGCCCTCTTCAGAGGCTTTCCTCATCCTTAGGCCTTTAACAACATTTAGCTGTATTTGTGAATAAATGAATAAACAACTGATGGAAGGGTTATTTCATTTAAATTAGTTCATTCATTTTAATTCAATCGAAAATTAACAAAACAAAATCGAATTTACGAAAGAAAATGAAGTCAGAATAGAAATGCACAGTTTGACAATTGAAGCCCAAACGCATAATATTTTGTAAAGCTTAGTTTGATACATCTGCAGAAACTATTTCAAGCGTAAACCGGCAGATACGCTACTTCAAATGACAAAACTAAGGATGAGCAAAATTTCTTAGCCTTAGCGCATTTAAAGAAAAATGCGTTCGTTCAATTTGCGGACTGAGTGATGAAAAAGCTTGATGAAAAAGCTATTAACAAATTTAACCGACACATACATAGTGTAAAACCAGAATTATTCATATAAGATTACATTAAACAGAAATGAAAAATCCAATTAGAAGTAAAAGATAAGAACTAGAGCACCATAGCCAAGAAGTCCGAAGACACATAGCGATAAAGACAGGACGAAGTTTCTTATATATATGCGTTAGGTTAGGGAAAAAATAATGTCGTTTTTTTTTGACGTTCAACCATATATATATATATATATATATATATATATATATATATATATATATATATATATATATATAAAGATTATTTTTCCACCAACCTAGTATATATATATATATATATATATATATATATATATATATATATATATATATATATATATTAGGTTGGTGCAAAACTAATGTTTATATATATATATATATATATATATATATATATATATATATATATATATATATATATATATGGTTGAACGTCAAAAATTTGCCCCAACCTAACACACATACACACACACACACACACACACACACACATATATATATATATATATATATATACACACACACACATATATATTGTCAGCCTCTTTAAGAATAAGAAACTCGTTTCTTATTGTTGAGCACTTTCAGTTGAAATAAAGTCGGTCAATTTAGCGCTTATGCGCTTATGCGCAGATCATCACATAATGATTAGATCACTTTGACAGACGTTAAAAAGCATTTAAAGAATGGATGTTTAAATTTAAACAATATTTCTTATTGCTAACGGTAGCCGAATGGAGTGGGTCCTTGCTAATGAAGACAGTGATAGCTTCTGTTGCCGGGTTCGAATCTATCGACTGGTGTTAATCGTATCACCCTGCACAGATGATTCCCGAAACGATGAAACTAGTGTCTGTAGGTATTTAATAATTATTATAGTTAATAATTATATATATATATATATATATATATATATATATATATATATATATATATATATATATACCCGTTCACATCCACCTTTTTACGATAAAGCTAGAACCCAGAATTAGATAGAATCGAGCAATTGCATCGACAACGGACAACGCCAGACCCAAAGTGGGTTTCGATGTACTGCATCTCATCAGTGACGCGCTCCGACATAGATGCGAACCCAGGTCGTCGCACTCACTGATGAGATGCAGTACATCGAAACCCACTTTGGGTCTGGCGTTGTCCGTTGTCGATGCAATTGCTCGATTCTATCTAATTCTGGGTTCTAGCTTTATCGTACAAAGGTGGATGTGAACGGGTATTTATATATCTATAATCTCCTCTTAATGTTTAATATATATATATATATATATATATATATATATATATATATATGTATATATTTCAACAGTATATATACATATTTCAAAGGCGTACCACTTACCAGCGGCTTCGGTGCGTTGAATCAACGTATATGTATATATATTGGTAGAAATGAATACCAATTTAAATTTTCACATAACAATTACTTTAGTACTTAATTTTAAAACAACCTTCGTAAGAGAAAGAACAGCCAAACAAAAGAAACTATTGTACATTTATTCCAGTAATTATATATATATATATATATATATATATATATATATATATATATATATATATGTAATGTTCAGAAAGTGTGAGAGAATATATAATTATTTCCACAGCCGACCCAACGTCGCAGCCCACATGTAAGATCGGGTAGACGAAATTATTCAGGAACGTGCTGCCGCGTGTGATAACAAATTTTTTTGTTCTCTCTTCCCTTGTAATGCAACAAGCTATTTCGGCCATTAAACCTTCGACCCAAAACTCATACCAGTATTTGATAGCAATAGTGGAATGGTTTGAGAAAGCTGAACTAATATAGCAAGTGAGTGGGATGAAGCGCATCGCGTGCGTCATTCTGATGCGCTTGTCGGGCGGCGCGTATATTGTTTACAAGCAATTAAGTGGGGAAAAGCGTGTGGATTTTGATTGTGTAAAGTAATCGCTGTACACAGCGTTCATACATGAATAGTTTTGTCTGTTTAAAGTTAAACGGAAGGTCAACAACCACAAGACGATCACAACCAGCCTGATGAAGTAAGCGAATGTGAAAAAGACGAACACGTAAACAACCCGAATAAAAGTATTTTGTTTTCTTATTTGATTTGATTATTGGCGGCTCACTCACGAGGGCGGACATGTACAAAAGTGCGCGTTGAGAGAAACGACATGTGCTTCTTCTCGTTTAATGGGTAAAATGTTACAGTTTGTACCTGATTCATTATATACGATTTATTGATACCAAATTTATGTTTTAGTCATAAGCAGATGAAATATACAAGTTCATAACTTTCCGAAAAGTATTTATGTGCAAATGGCGACAATATTTTTTAACTACGATATAAACGACTGCATTGTCAAGCGACGGTACACATTAAGTCGATGAAGTACCACTTGAAATTTTTATTTGATTCAATTACTTCGCAGCTTTATTTCATAAACAGCAGAGGATCAACCATTAGCGACCAATACAACAAGCTAGGGACTGCCGCTGTAGCAATTTACCCTTCTTTATGAGGTGAAGGGTTACGTATGGTTCGGCCCAGCCCTAGCAGGTGCATAATCTTATACATTATTCATTTTTCGTGGTTGTTTTATTGCCATACAGTATAATGCCGACGTGCTACTTAGTAGCTTTTTTATACCCAACTAGAATGCCTTCTTCAGAAAGTTGGCTTTCTTCATCCTTAGGCCTTTAGCCACATTTTGCTGTATAAATGAATAAACAACTGACAAACGCATTTTTCTGAATAAATGAATAAACAACTGATGGAACGGTTATTTCATTTAAATTGTTCATTAATTCTAATTCAATAGAAAATTTATAAAACGAAATCGAATTTGTAGAAGAAAAATGAAGTCAGAACAAAGAAGCATAGTTTGAATATTGAGATCATAACGATGAAATGGTTGGGTAGATCGGCATAGCATTTTACAAAGCTGAGTTGGACGCATCTAATTTTATCATTTCAAATGTAAACCGGCACACATGCTACTTCAAATGACAAAACAAAGGATGAGCAGAACTTCTTATGCTTAGCGTTGAATTTGCTGCCTTTGTGATTAAAATGCTATTTTCAAACTTAAGCGTGACATACATAGTGTAAAACCAGAATTATTTATATAACATTACATTAAGCAAAGAAATGAAAATTTCAATTAGAAGTTAAAGAAAAGAACTAGAGTACCATGGACAAGAAGGGACAAAATGATAGAGACAAAAATAATTTTCTTATTAGCAAACGAGCTCGTTAGATTCGTACGCCTACTCCGTTCACCCCCCCCTATTGAGCGGACAATGAGATATACACAAAATATGTTACTGTTGTAGATCGATAACATCATTCAGGACAAAAGTAGACTATTTATGTCAGTTGTTTGATGTTTAGCTGTGTAAAGTAAGAGATAATGTACATATATATAGATGTTTGTTGAAATAAATACTATACATATATATAGAAGTTTGTTGAAATAAATACTATACATATATATAGATGTTTGTTGAAATAAATAATATACATATATATAGAAGTTTGTTGAAATAAATACTATACATATATATAGATGTTTGTTGAAATAAATACTATACATATATATATATATAGATGTTTGTTGAAATAAATAATATACATATATATATTTATATATATATACACGTATATATATATAGATGTTAGTGGAAATAAATTTAAACTTTAATTTTAATAACAATTACTGTAGTATTTACTTTTGAAACACGCTTCATAAGAGAAAGAATAGCCAAACAAAACCAAAATACTGCACATTAATTAACTATATATATATATATATATATATATATATATATATATATATATAAAGGGTGAAAGATTAATAATTGTGAAATCCTTGTGAAATCATCAATCAACTGTTTAAGAGAGGAATATGACAAAATCAAATTTATGTATATATATATATATATATATATACACACACACACACACACACACACACACACACATATATATATATATATATATATATATATATATATATATATATATTACGGAACGATATCCCTTTATCTATTCGATATTTACAAATAAAACTACCGAGGAATAAAGTAAAATATTTCTAGACATCGTCTCCTCGTAAGCATAAACGGGGTTGTTGGGGATAAGATTGGGAAAGACACCAAAATTTTAAGTGAACCTAGAAATTAGTTGGAAAAAGACATTGTATAGCAATAGAAAATAAAATTCAAATTCAAAAATTTAACAGGAATAAAATTCTTTTTTGTTTATATAATTAATTTAGATATATTTTCAATTTATTTCTTGTAAATGAGTTCAATGTAATGATATAATGTTTATGTGATAAAATTAAACTATTGTATGATGATTTTTTAAAAGGAGGAAATATAATAATAATATTTTTGATTTTATACTTGGGAAAGATTTTTATAAGGGAGAAATGAGCTACAAGTATGAAAAACTGGTTTTACAGAATATTTCTATACGATATAAGATTTAAAAAATATCGAATCATATTTACAAAAAAGTTAATAAAATAAGTACCTTTGTGAGGGAGTGGTTCTATATTTTTTTAACTCGTAAGGAAGCCTCTCGGTGCGCAAAACTTCATAATAATATTTTTTTTTTAATTCTAAAAGGGATCATTGGTATTCGTAACCATTCTAGATAGCTTATTATGCCAGTTATTTTAATTTTAAGGTAGGTAATTTTAAATTATAATGAAAAAGAAACATTTGTTAGTGGATCATTTACAGATCTTGTGATTTCTAGTATCTATCTATCTATCTATCTATCTATATATATATATATATATATATATATATATATATGAATTATGTAAGTTTATGATTATTGTCTATTAATATAAGTTTAGTTACTGATTCATTTTTTGGCCAACTTATTTTGGATATTTATTTGTTTTATTAAAGTGGTTCAAATCGATTAAATATCTCCAATGTATGCGTCTAGATAATACTTATTCTTTTAGGTATAATCAAGTTGATTGGAGGGTCGTTGGATTTCAGTATAGCCAGAGACTCAAATCTACAGAGAGTACAAAATTTATCGCCAGGTTTATATGTTCTCAAAAAGAATGTTTCCTATTGTATATCAAAAAGAATTTTCATATTTTTCAGGTACCATGTGTATTTTGTTAGGATTGTTTGTTTTTGTCAAGGATCTATTATTAAAAGAGTGTTGGTGTGTAGAGATTCTATGTTTACTGGGCCCTGATGCTGATCCAATTTATACCGCTTTAGGTTTTATAGAATTATAGCAATTGTTTTGAATTGGACTGCATCTCGTATTGTTTTGTTCTGTTGTGTTTTATTATTAGGCGAATTAATGAGGGTGTTATTGTCTATTGATTGTGTTTTAGTACTAATCTCTGTCCGAGATTAATTATTATTCGTGCAGTATTGTGGGCCAATTGTTCTTGGTTATCATAAGTAGAACATTTTTTTTATTACCATACAACTGGAAATTACACTTCTTTTTTAACAGGTACCAAGCAAAGGGTATGTATTTTTGTTCTTTCAGTTACAGCTTGTCGTAGGTTGGTTATTTATGTTTTGTGTTTCTCTAATTTTTCTGTTGTTATTACTAATTATTTGTTGGTTTAAATTTGGCATTGTTGAGTAAAACCTTTTGACAGTTTCTTTGCTGCATTTTCGAAGTTTTTTCTAATAATCTGAAAAATCCTTCGGCTATATTTGTCTTCATATCTTTAGAGTAAGGGGGGGAGGGTAAACTACAGGATTTACGTCTTTCAGTAAATTGCTCAGATTTATTAGTGTTTATAACTGATTTGGATAGTTTCGTTGGGTTTTGAAAGGTGGTTTGTTTAGTTTTCGTATTTTTTGTGGGCTGATATTGTCATATGTTCTACATTTTTGTTAGGTTTAAGATTAATGTAGTTTTTTTTATTAAATTTATGTCATTATCATTTTTATTTTGGTATTTTATTTGCAGTTTAAATTCTGAATTTTTAAGGGCATCGTTATAGTATTTTGTGTTTTTGTCGAATATAGATTTGATAGATAATCATCTTGAGATTCTTAAAGAAACATTAGAAACTATTGATTTTAATATCGATTTTGGGTGGACATATAGTATCGATTGGTTGGGTTTATAGTAAGGCTCAAACGTTGAGTTGTTTAGGTTTAGTGTTACGGCGAAGAAATAAATTATCTGTTTATTTGGGTCAATTTTTATGGTAAGCCCGTAGTTTTTAAAGAGTTAGTGTAGAGATTTTATTGCTCTTTTGTAATTTCTATTTGTGGAGTTAATTATAAAGAGCGCATCGTCTCTGTATAGCCCCCCCCTAATCACAATTGGCAATGGAGTGTTTTATAAATTTCATTTAGGAGGAAAATTAGATCCGTTGATGCTGTGCTCGGAGTATTGCAGATATATGAGAAACTCAATAGGTGTAATTACTAGAGCTATATTAATAGAAAGGATGAAAGAAATACAATTGTGAAATTATTAATCAAGTTTTCAAATTAAGTAGGGAAACGATATCCCATTATTTATTCAATTTAAAAAAAAAAATAATCGAGAAAAAAGTAAAGTATTTCTCGATATCGTCTCCTCGTCAGCATAAATAGGGGTGTTGTGGTTAAGATTCGGAAGAACACCAAAATTTTTACTAGCCTAATGAAATAAGTGAAGTTGGTGAACCTAGAAATTTATTAGAAAAAGAAATTGTGTAGCAATAAAAAATAAAGATAAGAATTAAAAATATTAATGAAAATTAAATTCTTTTCTTTTATTTTTAAGGAATATAATTATTTGTAACAATATATATATATATATATATATATATATATATATATATATTATTTCAAAATATTGTTTATTTAATATATTTGTTCGATTAATTGTTGGTATACGAGACAATCGACTGGCGACGAGGAATAATTTTGTATTAACATGCGCCGTAGTAACAAAATTACAAACAAGTTGTAAAGGAAGTTTAACATCTTAAATAAATATCGATGACTTTAACAGTTCTATGTCGAAAACTACCGGATGCAAAATATGCAAAGACTAGAAAAGAAGCATAGAAAAAAAATTTCAAAAGTCAGCAGAAATTTTTTCAATACTCTTCGAAAAGAGATGAAGGTACCTCCATTTCTTTTTCTTATGATCTCCAGTCAACTCAATTGGAAAATTTATGTATAGGTCAGAAGAAGAGGTCTCAATTGCAGCATATTTTCAAATTGCGCGTTTCCAATGCATTTGTTTAACCTAACCGAATTCAAAAGATTATACTGCATTTGCAAGCCGAAAGAATGAGTAATTCAATTTCAGCGAACTTATTCTAGTCTTGCTCAAATGTTTCATAATTATGCAATTGCTTACATTAATGAGAGGCACCTAAATACGGTCAGGTCTACTGTTAAAATAAGAACAAGGTTCTGAATTAATATTACAAAAAATAGCGGAAGAATAGAAACGGATTATAAATCTAATCCATAACATTACAAAAAGAGAGAACGAGATATTACACACATATACACTTAGTAAAAAGAAGAAAAACGCATGCAAAAAAAGTTTTGTTTCGAAACAAATCATTGAATGCTTTGTAGATATGTTTACACAACCGGCAATAAAATCAGACGAAACTAAAACTAAAAAAATGAATTGCTTCAACAGTTTTTCTGTTTGTTTCGAATAATTTCGAGCCAAAGTACAAACTCAAGAATATCATTTGATGATCGCAAGAAATATTGATTAGTATTTTGTGAAAAAGTTTCTAAAAATCTAATACTATATAAAATAATATTGTAATTATATTAATAATTATATAATTTATAATATAAAAATATATAAATAATAATATATAATATACTATTATTATTATTACTACTATTACTTCTACTAATAATAACAACAACGACGACAACAACAGTATATTGTACTATATATATACTATACTATACAAAATATCATACACTAATACTATACTGAGAATTTTCAAGATTAGCAAAAAGTCCATTTTAAAAATGACAGCAATGAAATGTTATGCTTGAAAGAAGGACTTATCTAAAAATGAATTCAAAATGCATATCATTAATATTTGAAACTGATTATTAAACGAAATTATAAGCAATTTCAACAAGTCTGTTTGGCACAATGGCAAGAGTATTAGCGAATGGGGGGAGACCTGCGTTCAATCATCGGCAATAACCCTTATCCCTGAGTGGCCTTCGGGACTTGATAAGTGGTGACCCCATGTAAAAAAAAAGTCATAACAAAGACTTGAAAATGGCAATTGAAAGCCTTTGCCGAACACTTAAAATTATTAGAATATGATCAAGAGAAAGTGGTGAAATCCTGGGACAGGTGTGACGCTCTCCCCATTCATATCGATGTTCAAACTAATTAAAAGAAGCTTTCTAGTCAACCACTTTACGTTTCCTTTTTATAACAAACTTATAAACTATCATAGTGAATAATTTGTTTGATGTATAGAAACCTCGAAAGACACCAGGACAAAAACACTTTAGCATGATTAAAACAAAAAGCATATAAATTAATCTCAAAAAATATAAAAGATAACTTTTGGATAAAATAAGCATTAAAGGGGAGTAGTTGTTGTGTTATAACTTTCAGGACAATAAACAACAAATACATGGATTATTTGGCATTTTTATTTGCTACGTTATGTTGTGTGATATGGGTTTGGTTTAGTTTCGCATATCAACAATCTATGGACTATTAACTACAGAATAAAATTGTAAAATGTAATCCTATAAGTATTTTTATTTATATTCCTAGAACACATTTATCTTAGAATAAGTTTATTTAGAATAAATTTATCTTAGAATACATTTATCCTATGGTACATTGCCCCCAACACACATTGCTCCTGGAATACATTGCTCTTATAAGATAATTCTTTCAGAATACATGCTTAATGTAAGAGCGAGTCTACACACACACATATATATATAATATAGAGAAAGTTAATTTCCTAACACGTGTTTCAGTATATATATTCTGTAACTGTTGATGTACGATACAAAAGTTACATTTCCTTGTTGTAAAAGAATGAAACCTCAAAAGTATAACGATATTGGGCAAAAACATTGTTG